>NC_136880.1:31999852-32209852 GCF_949152265.1 Phoxinus phoxinus | reverse complement strand
CATGAAAAGATTTTGAGTGTAAGCAGTTGGAAAAAACTGTAACTGATGCCCATGGAGCATGTTTATCTATAACTTTTAATTTCTCAGTATAAAAGAAATTCCAGGCATCATCAACATAAGGAATTAAATCCATCCTGTTCCAAATAATACATAACAAATCTTGAATAAATACATCATTATTCATATTTTTAAATTGTCTTACCTTGATTATTTTAGGTGGTAGACGAGGTAACCTTATTTTCCAGGTACAAAAGATAACTGAGTGGTCACTAAAGCAATCAGATAAAACACCTGAATCAGCAATTATTTTGGGATGCGTGACCAGAATCCAGTCTAAAAGAGACCTGGAATTTCCAACCACCCTGGTAGGTTCCCGTATTGAGTAAGATTTAGGCTTTCAAACTGATTCCTCTCTTTCAAAGAGGAACTATCAAGCCACTTTCGATTGAAATCTCCCAATACTATAATTTCGTCAGAACAATTTAAAGAATTAATAGTACTAAGAATATTATTTGTTGATTTTGAAGGGTCATATTCCAGACGGATATCAGGTGAGAACTTTGGGTAAAAGGTAAACATAACAGTTATAGGTGTGGCAGATGTTTTATTAGTATATTCAGTCCAGCCCGATCTCATCCCAAGGCGTCATATACTGACGCTTTGACAAATCGTCTACATCCAACGCACATGGCACCCTTTAGCGTCAATATGAGACGCAGATAGAAATGGGCCAAAAGGCGCCTCCTAGCGGTCTAACCCTAACCCTACCCCAGACCTAAACCCAACCATAACTGTGCGTGTCATATTGACGCTAAAGGGTGCCATGTGCGTTGGATGTAGACGATTTGTCAAAAGTGTCAGTATATGACGCCCTAGGATGAGAATGCGTTGATTCAGTCTCACTTCTTAATGATTTAAATATGTTCTACCTGTTTTTTTCCGTAGTTGAACCCATCGATGCGTATACAGCCAGACTCCCCTCATTTCCATAAATCTCCTGGCTTGAAGGACAAGATTCACTGTGTGGTGTATGTGATCGACACCAGCAAAGTCCTCTCTGAAAAAATTATTGACAAGTTTGTGGTTTTTCGAAGGAAAACGTACTCGGTTACTAACGTAACCTCGGTTCTCTCTAGAAAAGGGAACGAGTACTACGTAATATCTTACGCTAGGGGAAAAAATCTTTTCCACGAGATATTGAAGCCAAAAATTATCCTTGATTTTGAAATAACGTAAAACGCGTTGCGGCAGCATGCAGACATAGGCAAGACGGCTCGCACGCCTATTGGCTGCCCTGCGGCAACTGCAGCAGCCTATCGAGAGAGGCCTCTCATGACGTCAGATCCAATGGGGGCGCTTCGCGCCCACTACGTCACGTCCCGCCAAAACAGGCATGGCTTGGGCGTATAAATATAGCTCGACAGGCTGATAGAGAGAACCGAGGTTACGTTAGTAACCGAGTACATTCTCTTACGAGAGGTCTCTGAAGAGTAGGTTTCTGAAGAGCATTTTTGAAGCCTAAAGTGGGCGGAGCCGACCGTCGCCATCTTGGCTTCGCGTCACCGCTCGTCACTCCCGGATAACAGAATATGGGCAAAGAGGCGGAGCTGAGGAGCCTGGCTATCTGAAACCACGCCCACCTAGCTCGACGTTATGGACTTAGCTCAGGCTTGGGAGCTAATGCTATATGCTACTCACAGTACCAAGTTTGCGACTGCACAGGGCCTCACGCTAAAGTGACAGTTGATGATTAAAATCAGAATGCCAATTAAAAGGTCCTGTTTTTGCCCTTCGAAATATTATAATAGTTAAAAGACATAGCTACAAGTGAGACTGTCTATCGTGATTCTGTACAGCTATTCTGCTAGTTGAAAATGTATTATGCAGTAACTTTACAATATTACTCTGAGAGTGTGTGTGACCGTGATTATGTGCATACATGTCAGTCACTCTTTTATTACAGTCTATGGTCCGTCAGGGCGGCATCGCTCGTCAAGTTCGTAGAGAGCTTTATTATTCAGACCATTTTAAATTCTGGTGTCTCGTGGAAAAGAGTTTTTCCCCTATAGCGTAATATATTACGCAAAACGAGAGACGTCTCATAGGATAACCAACGAGCTGGGTGAGGGAATAACAATAATGAATTCGATTTAAATTAATTTTAAGTGACATTTGAAATTGTGACACTTGACAATTTCAAGTGTATTTTGTCATTTAAATAATAGAATATTAGATTTTCAGCCTCTCTCAAGAAACCGGAGGTTAAGTCCCTTTCTCAAGAGCATTTCTTGATGTCTTCTTCTGTACAATTAACACAAATGTTTAACCACTAGAGCGGTTTCATCCATAGGTTAATGATCTCTGGGATTTTATAGCACTTAAGGTGTTATTCTGTACTTCAGGTATTCCTCAGCTGGTTCTGCTCACTAAAGTGGATGAGGGCTGTCCCTTAGTGGCAGAAGACCTGAAAAATGTCTACCAGAGCCACTATATCAACAAAATGGTACAAATGAATGTATATATGACTTTATAGTTAGTATTCTATACACCTTCACATCTTGTTCTTGAGTATTTCTGATGAACTGTTTTGTGACAGGTGCAGGAGGTGAGCGCTCAGCTTGGAGTTTCTCTGTCTGCTGTGATCCCAGTGAAAAACTACTACCAAGAACTGGACATAGACCCTCAAACTGACATACTGCTTCTAAACGCTGTTGTTCAGATACTCAGAGCCGCTGAGGGCTTTTTTGATGATTTTTACAATCCAGAGGAGAGGTCTGAATAGAGCTCAGTCTCGTTTGCTTGTCTGACCTAAAGATGGATGTAGCCTATTATTTGTATTAACAGTTTTTATTTTTCGGTTTACACACAATCACATTTATATTTGTTACGGTCTGTGGTTTGAGTGTTTTCCTCTCTGTATATGCGTAACATCATTACTCATTTCATCTCTCTGAGTAGGCCTATATGTTAGTTTAGGTTTACCCTTGTGCTAAAAAGTAAAAGTGTTACTTATTTTTAAGGGCGGACGTGGCCATTTGTAAACTCAATGTGTTTGGTTTCTGGTGTCATACGTTGAATTTTTTTTTATTGTTGTTTGTTTGTGTTTAGGTCATTTGCTGTTAAGCCATTTATTATTATAAATGGCTTATTTTTATAATAATAAAGAGATATTTTATAATAATAGAGTTCTTTCACTTTCTTGTTTCTCTGATGAAACATGTTTCCTTTTGCATCTGGTAATTTGTTTTTGTAATAAATGTTTCAATATAATTGCATCCTGGTTTCATGTGTCCTTTATGTTGCTTTCACCTTTGCAGTACAATTGTAGTCGGTTGATTCCAAATTACATGACAAATACTGTAGTTATAGCATAATCCATTACATTACACATTTAAGTAATATAATCTGACTACTTTTTGATTCCTTTTGATATAACTTATCACATTGATTTGACTGGGATAATATTGTACCATATTGATATAAAATACAAAGAGAAAGAAAATATATGAATAACATGAAGTGCATTAAATGTTACATTACGTCAGGGATTTCCCAGACTGTGTGTTTTTTTTTAAAGAACTCCAGGTTTGTGAGATTAATGAAAAGCATTTTTTAATGAACTCATAAAATTTAAAAATGAAAACAATCAAAATAAATTACTAGATAAAAAATATATATACATATTACTTGTTTACCATGTGACCATTCATAGAAGAGTGAACTTAATTTCATTATTTATTATCATAATAAATGTAATATAAATATTTTGGTTGTTGTTGTTTTTACAGGGCAGCAGAGCTACAGTTTAAAGATCAGAAATGTCCTTCATTTTAACTTGATCTGATAGAAGCTTCATTAGTTGTCATTACTAAGCTATTTTGTCTTCTCGAGTTTTAATTATGAAACATCACATAACTGATTTACTGAACCTGCCAGAAACAACTCTGCAACGGCACGTTTAATTTTTGTGGCGTAGGCTACGAGGAAGTGCAAGTTGCGTTTCCCTATAAAAGAAAGTAATCTCTTTCGGGGTAGAGAAGAAAGCAGGCGATTCTGAGGACTTGTTCCAACGTTGTTCCAACGTGAGCTGTTTTCATTATATATTTTTTTATATTTCATTTGCATACTTAATATAATTTGATCAATTTTATTATTTGAGTCCTTTCGGATTAATTTGGGTGCACGATGTGGCAATAATCTAAAGCTTACGTTGCTCTTTTATGTGTAGGCTATAGCATACATATTTTATATCAAAATACTTTTCAAGAACCTTTCCTTTCTATTCCATTATAACAGCATTCTTTAAAATGTTGGTTGAATGTTTTTCAGATCATTATGAGCACCATCACATCCAGTTTGACAAAATGGCAGAAGATGAAGCTCTGCTCCTTGCTCAGCCATGACAGACTCAGCCTGCTGTTCAAAGCCAGTGTGCATGGCTACAATGTCAATACATTTCACCAAAAGTGTAATAAGCAGGGGCCAACAGTTATTGTAGCTTACAATAAGTCTGGATATGTTTTTGGAGCTTTTACTAGCAAAGATTATGGTCAAACTGGCCAAAATGTTGTGGATGACAAAGCTTTTCTCTTCAGCTTTAATGACAAAGAGGTTAAAGAAGCTCCTCTCCGTGTGTTCAGTGGAAATCCCCAGTATGCTTTCACTGACACTGGTCCAAACTTTGGTTCTTTAGTGTTTCTTTACAATAACACAGCCACCGTCTACAGTAATCCAGCAACTTACAAATTCGATCCACATAAGATGCATGGGTATGACTTACAACTGACAGAATGCGAGGTGTACAGAGTTGAAGGTTTGTAATATTTCAGATAATTGCTGAGAGAATTTGTGCACTTTTAGAAATGGTTGTGTGAATATCTGGTTTATTCTGCTTTGGATTCTCACCAGACTGTGGAGGACTCTTGGAGAAACCATGGAGAAATGTGCAGTGGAACTCTGAGTGAGTGAAGCAAATTTAGTGTCTTAAAAGTAATTTAGATGTTAATTTGGTCTGTTGTCTTTATTTTAAGATCAAGGTATTTTACTAAATGTTACTGACTGTGTTCCTTAAGGAATTTGACAATGAAATGATTAATTATTTTAGGACAAAGAAGGCGCTCTTTAGCATCATCTCAGACTGGAAGCCTTCTGTTAGCTCAGTTAAACAGGCTCGGATTCTACTGGTGGGTCCTGTTGGTGCTGGGAAATCAAGCTTCTTCAACTCTGTCAAGTCTGCATTCAACGGTTATGTGAGCAGCCAGGCCAACACTGGCACTGCTGGAACCAGTTTGACCACTCAGGTAGAAATACCCTGATAATTATACCTCTGATATTTTACATTGGGAAATATTGTGTAAAGTATTTTAATTAGTTATATAGTTATATATGTTCTGTATTAAAAAGAATTGCTATATATTTGTGCCATGTAGTTCCGCACCTACCACATAAAGCCAGGCAGCGGTGTCAGCCATGTTCCCTTCGCTCTGTGTGACTCGATGGGTCTGGAGGAGGGTTTGAACAGCGGTCTGGATGTGGATGATTTTGTCAGTATTTTGAGGGGTCATATTCAAGACGGGTATCAGGTGAGAACTTTGGGTAAAAGGTAAACATAACAGTTATAGGTGTGGCAGATGTTTTATTAGTATTTTTAGTCTCACTTCTTAATGATTTAAATATGTTCTACATGTTTTTTTCCGTAGTTGAACCCTTCGATGCCTTTACAGCCAGACTCCCCTCATTTCCATAAATCTCCTGGCTTGAAGGACAAGATTCACTGTGTGGTGTATGTGATCGACACCAGCAAAGTCAAACTCCTCTCTGAAAAAATGATTGACAAGTTTGAGGTTTTTCGAAGGAAAACCAACCGGCTGGGTGAGGGAATAACAATAATGAATTAGATTTAAAGGAGAACTCCGGTCAATTTTAACATTGAGCTCAATTTTTTGTAAATTTGGAGTGCTGTCAATACAGAGAACGACGACAAAAATCGGTGTTGCCTACACCGTGTTATCCTCTTTTTAAAATTTGCACCCTATTGACTTGAATGGGGCAAGTTTTAAACCTGCTTTTATCCTCTTAACATCCTTGATGTGTCATTACAAGTGCCCAGCCATGTTGAGTGATTCCTTGAGAGTGAAGGAATCAATCTTTTATTAAAGATATTAATAAAAATTATTTTAATTCAACAAGCGCACATACCTGTATTTACTTCCTGTTTTCGGTCGAAGTCCACAGTAGTCGACTGTCGAGTTCACGCGCGTGATCATAGGTAACTAAGATGATTTTTCACTCAACAAGGAATCACTCAACATGGCTGGGCACTTGTAATGACACATCAAGGATGTTAAGAGGACAAAAGCAGGTTTAAAACGTGCCCCAATCAAGTCAATAGGGTGCAAATGTTAAAAAGAGGATAACATGGTGTAGGCAAACAGATTTTTGTCGTTATTCTCTGTATTGACCAACACAGTCTCACCCCAAAACGTCACATACTGACGGGTCTTGACCATACGGCAACATACGACGAAAAGGGTACCCTTTAACGTCCATGTGTAACGATTCGGGTTATGGTAGGTTTAGGTATGCGTTAGGGTACCGCTAGAAGGCGCTGCTGGTGCGCTTATGTCTGCGTCGCATATTGATTGTTAAAGGGTACCCTTTTAGTCGTATGTTGACGTATGGTCAAGACCCGTCAGTATGTGACGTTTTGGGGTGAGACCGGGCTGTATTGACAGCACTCCAAATTTACTAAAAATTGAGCTCAATGTTAAAATTGACCGGAGTTCTCCTTTAATTGAATTTTAAGTGACATGAGTGTTTTGTCATTTAAATAATATAATTAATTAATAGCTGAAAATAGATTTTCAGCCTCTCTCAAGAAACCAGAGGTTAAGTCCCTTTCTCAAGAGCATTTCTTGATGTCTTCTTCTGTACAATTAACACAAATGTTTAACCACTAGAGCGGTTTCATCCATAGGTTAATGATCTCTGGGATTTTATAGCACTTAAGGTGTTATTCTGTACTTCAGGTATTCCTCAGCTGGTTCTGCTCACTAAAGTGGATGAGGGCTGTCCCTTAGTGGCAGAAGACCTGAAAAATGTCTACCAGAGCCACTATATCAACAAAATGGTACAAATGAATGTATATATGACATTAAAGTTAGTATTCTATACACCTTCACATCTTGTTCTTGAGTATTTCTGATGAACTGTTTTGTGACAGGTGCAGGAGGTGAGCGCTCAGCTTGGAGTTTCTCTGTCTGCTGTGATCCCAGTGAAAAACTACTACCAAGAACTGGACATAGACCCTCAAACTGACATACTGCTTCTAAACGCTGTTGTTCAGATACTCAGAGCCGCTGAGGGCTTTTTTGATGATTTTTACAATCCAGAGGAGAGGTCTGAATAGAGCTCAGTCTCGTTTGCTTGTCTGACCTAAAGATGGATGTAGCCTATTATTTGTATTAATAAGTTGTATCTTTTGGGTTTACACACATAATCACATTTATATTTGTTACGGTCTGTGGTTTGAGTGTTTTCCTCTCTCTGTATATGCGTGACATCATTACTCATTTCATTTCTCTGTTAGTTTAGGTTCGCCCGTGTGCACCGGTGTTACTTATTTTTAAGAGCGGATTTGTAAACTGAATGTGTTTGGTTTCCGGTATCATCAGCTTTATTATTTTGTTATTGTTATTTGTTTGTGTTTGGGTCATTTGCTGTTGAGCCATTTTAGAGTTATTTCACTTTGTTTCTCTGATGAAACATGTTTCCTTTTGCATCTGGTAATTTGTTTTTGTAATAAATGTTTCAATATAATTGCATCCTGGTTTCATGTGTCCTTTATGTTGCTTTCACCTTTGCAGTGCAATTGTAGTCGGTTGATTCCAAATTACATGACAAATACTGTAGTTATAGCATCATCCATTACATTTGTCAAGTCAAGTCAAGTCATCTTCATTTATATAGCGCTTTTAACAATGTAGACTGTTTCAAAGCAGCTTTACAGTAATAAACGGATAAATTAAGGTAACAGAGATTGTTTTGGCTTCATAGCGGTTCTTGAATAAATATATTTTCCAGCTAAAGTTAGTTTTGATTGATTCACTTCCGTCACAAGGATCATTAGTTATTAAATTAGAGACCGCTAAGACGACACCGTTCTCTCTTACTCAGACTTTAAATGCGAACCTGTAAGAAACACTGATGGCGCTCATGTGCACATCAAGAATTAATTCTATAGTTATGCGCATTTGAATATATGTGCGCAGGTTTGTAATTCCCTACAAACCAAGCCTTAAAAAATTACTTGACTGGCCTTTTTTTTTTTTAAAAAGGCAAAAAAATGTGTCTACATTTTTTAGACAGAATTTTATCACTTCAGGGATACGCGAAACCGAAATTATCCCGACAACGCTTTATCTATAGAGTAGGAAAGGGATCCTTCACAGGGGAGAGACTAGTTGGCACTTCAGCACTGCATTGTCCTCGGGTCCAGATGAAGGTCCTTCATCAGATCTGGATACGGCCTGGATCCGGCAGGCTGCGGGAAAACCTTGGGATAAACAAAGACACTAAAATTAGCGTAGATGCCATTCTTCTTATGATATAACGAGTACATCAGGATTTATGGAAGGTGTTCCCATTTCCGGCTGACCTAATCTATGCAGCCTAACATTGAATTATAGAAGTCTATAATGTATTACTGCATGTGAATGCTAGGTCAAAGAGATGTGTCTTAAACTAGTTTTGAACATACATGTTGTCGATTTAGATGAATTAACGAGTTTAGAAAATTCTTCCTCTCCTATAGCAATAAATGAATCAAATTTTTCCTCAGGGAGACTACAATGCACTCCCTGATGTGATACTGTAGTAGACGGTTGCATAGTTTTAATTTTGTCCCTGATATTATCAATCTTATAAGTGAAGAAGTTCATAAAGTCATTACTGCTGTGTTGTTTGGAAACTTCTGGGTTTGAAGCTTTCTTTTTTCGTTAGTTTAGCCACTGTTTCAAATAAATACCTAGGATTATGTTTATTTTCTTCTCATAGGGTTGAAAAATAAGCAGATCTAGCAGCTTTTAAAGCCTCTGTGTGCAATCGAGCTCTATTTCCATGAAACGTGAAATACCTCTAGTTCTTCTAAGCTATCTGGATGCTGAGATGATGAAACTGATTAGGAATATTATTGATAAAGCAATCTTTAGTTGCAGAAGTGATAGGTCTAACATATTTATAACATGGAGTCGCTTTTGCAGCCTTGGCTAAATGTAATTTACATGAGACTAGATAGTGATCTGAGATGTCATCGCTCTGCTGCAGTATTTTTTTTAAAGAACGGCAGGTTTGTGAGTTTAATGAAAAGCTATTTTTAATGAACTCATAAAATGTAAAAATGAAAACAATCAAGAAAATTACTAAATAGATAAAAAATATATATACATATTACTTGTTTACCATGTGACCATTCATAGAAGAGTGAACTTAATTTCATTATTTATTATCATAATAAATGTAATATAAATATTTTGGTTGTTGTTGTTGTTTTTACAGGGCAGCAGAGCTACAGTTTAAAGATCAGAAATGTCATTCATTTTAACTTGATCTGATAGAAGCTTCATTAGTTGTCATTACTAAGCTATTTTGTCTTCTCGAGTTTTAATTATGAAACATCACATAACTGATTTACTGAACCTGCCAGAAACAACTCTGCAACGGCACGTTTAATTTTTGTGGCGTAGGCTACGAGGAAGTGCAAGTTGCGTTTCCCTATAAAAGAAAGTAATCTCTTTCGGGGTAGAGAAGAAAGCAGGCGATTCTGAGGACTTGTTCCAACGTTGTTCCAACGTGAGCTGTTTTCATTATATATTTTTTTATATTTCATTTGCATACTTAATATAATTTGATCAATTTAATTATTTGAGTCCTTTCGGATGAATTTGGGTGCACGATGTGGCAATAATCTAAAGCTTACGTTGCTCTTTTATGTGTAGGCTATAGCATACATATTTTATATCAAAATACTTTTCAAGAACCTTTCCTTTCTATTCCATTATAACAGCATGCTTTAAAATGTTGGTTGAATGTTTTTCAGATCATTATGAGCACCATCACATCCAGTTTGACAAAATGGCAGAAGATGAAGCTCTGCTCCTTGCTCAGCCATGACAGACTCAGCCTGCTGTTCAAAGCCAGTGTGCATGGCTACAATGCCAGTACATTTCACCAAAAGTGTAATAAGCAGGGGCCAACAGTTATTGTAGCTTACAATAAGTCTGGATATGTTTTTGGAGCTTTTACTAGCAAAGATTATGGTCAAACTGGCAAAAATGTTGTGGATGACAAAGCTTTTCTCTTCAGCTTTAATGACAAAGAGGTTAAAGAAGATCCTCTCCGTGTGTTCAGTGGAAATCCCCAGTATGCTTTCACTGACACTGGTCCAAACTTTGGTTCTTTAGTGTTTCTTTACAATAACACAGCCACCGTCTACAGTAATCCAGCAACTTACAAATTCGATCCACATAAGATGCATGGGTATGACTTACAACTGACAGAATGCGAGGTGTACAGAGTTGAAGGTTTGTAATATTTCAGATAATTGCTGAGAGAATTGTGCACTTTTAGAAATGGTTGTGTGAATATCTGGTTTATTCTGCTTTGGATTCTCACCAGACTGTGGAGGACTCTTGGAGAAACCATGGAGAAATGTGCAGTGGAACTCTGAGTGAGTGAAGCAAATTTAGTCTCTTAAAAGTAATTTAGATGTTAATTTGGTCTGTTGTCTTTATTTTAAGATCAAGGTATTTTACTAAATGTTACTGACTGTGTTCCTTAAGGAATTTGACAATGAAATGATTAATTATTTTAGGACAAAGAATGCGCTCTTTAGCATCATCTCAGACTGGAAGCCTTCTGTTAGCTCAGTTAAACAGGCTCGGATTCTACTGGTGGGTCCTGTTGGTGCTGGGAAATCAAGCTTCTTCAACTCTGTCAAGTCTGCATTCAACGGTTATGTGAGCAGCCAGGCCAACACTGGCACTGCTGGAACCAGTTTGACCACTCAGGTAGAAATACCCTGATAATTATACCTCTGATATTTTACATTGGGAAATATTGTGTAAAGTATTTTAATTAGTTATATAGTTATATATGTTCTGTATTAAAAAGAATTGCTAAATATTTGTGCCATGTAGTTCCGCACCTACCACATAAAGCCAGGCAGCGGTGTCAGCCATGTTCCCTTCGCTCTGTGTGACTCGATGGGTCTGGAGGAGGGTTTGAACAGCGGTCTGGATGTGGATGATTTTGCCAGTATTTTGAAGGGTCACATTCAAGATGGGTATCAGGTGAGAACTTTGGGTAAAAGGTAAACATAACAGTTATAGGTGTGGCAGATGTTTTATTAGTATTTTCAGTCTCACTTCTTAATGATTTAAATATGTTCTACATGTTTTTTTCTTAGTTGAACCCTTTGATGCCTTTACAGCCAGACTCCCCTCATTTCCATAAATCTCCTGGCTTGAAGGACAAGATTCACTGTGTGGTGTATGTGATCGACACCAGCAAAGTCAAACTCCTCTCTGAAAAAATGATTGACAAGTTTGCGGTTTTTCGAAGGAAAACCAACCAGCTGGGTGAGGGAATAACAATAATGAATTAGATTTAAATTAATTTTAAGTGACATTTGAAATTGTGACACTTGACAATTTCAAGTGTATTTTGTCATTTAAATAATAGAATATTAGATTTTCAGCCTCTCTCAAGAAACCGGAGGTTAAGTCCCTTTCTCAAGAGCATTTCTTGATGTCTTCTTCTGTACAATTAACACAAATGTTTTACCACTAGACCGGTTTCATCCATAGGTTAATGATCTCTGGGATTTTAAAGCACTTAAGGTGTTATTCTGTACTTCAGGTATTCCTCAGCTGGTTCTGCTCAGCTGAAGTGATGAGGGCTGTCCCTTAGTGGCAGAAGACCTGAAAAATGTCTACCAGAGCCACTATATCAACAAAATGGTACAAATGAATGTATATGACTTTATAGTCAGTATACACTGTTCTCTTTCACATCTTGTTCTTGAGTATTTCTGATGAACTGTTTTGTGACAGGTGCAGGAGGTGAGCGCTCAGCTTGGAGTTTCTCTGTCTGCTGTGATCCCAGTGAAAAACTACTACCAAGAACTGGACATAGACCCTCAAACTGACATACTGCTTCTAAACGCT
Organism: Phoxinus phoxinus; assembly: GCF_949152265.1. Lineage (NCBI taxonomy): Eukaryota > Metazoa > Chordata > Actinopteri > Cypriniformes > Leuciscidae > Phoxinus > Phoxinus phoxinus. The sequence goes on along the minus strand of NC_136880.1, from coordinate 32,197,628 downwards.
GTTGTTCAGATACTCAGAGCCGCTGAGGGCTTTATTGATGATCTTTACAATCCAGAGGAGAGGTCTGAATAGAGTCTCGTTTGCTTGTCTGACCTAAAGATGGATGTAGCCTATTATTTGTATGAATAAGTTGTATCTTTTGGTTTACACACATAATCAATTTAATAATTTAAATTATTAAATAATAATAATTTATTTGATGTGTTGTTTCTGTGTAGCCAGCAGTCGTCCGCAAGGGGCTGCTGGCTTATATTTCATTGTATTTGTATTTGTTTATTTATTTATTGGCCGACATCAGAGAACCTTGAACTTGATTAAATTTTGTTTTATCATAATAAATGTTATATAAATATTTTGGTTGTCAGTCAAGTCACCTTTTATTTATATAGCGCTTATTACAATAGGCTACATATTGTTTCAAATTAGCTTGCAGAGATAACAGGAAAATAATGCAACAACGTTTGTTTCCAGAAGAAAATATCTCAGTCTAGCTTAAGTTCAGTGATTAATTTTGTTGTAAAAAAAAAGAGAGAGAGGAAAAGTGATTAATTTAGTTAGCTCATTTATAGTCTATATAGCCACTTTGGAGAAAACCGTGATGTCGTCCAGAGCTGCGTTTCCCAAAAGCATCGTAAGCCTAAGTTGATCGTAAAAACGATCGTACGACTGATCTTAATATTATGGTCTGTTTCCCAAAAGCATCGTAGCTTAAGTAGCACTTGAAAATCTACGTAGGACTACGAGTGCTCTGGAGTAATCGTACATCCCCAAGTGCATCGTAAAACAGATTTATGAGGTCACCTGCAGGACAACCGGCAGATTACACTTTTATCTAGATATAACACACTGCAACGTAAGTAATATAGGCCTAATAATGTTTTGATTGTACTTATTGTACACTTTATTTTACTAGTTTTTTGTTTACATGAATTTATAAATGAAATAATTAAAAAGGGAAGAAAAAGATAGAAATACACACCTAAATTAAATGAATTAACAAAAAAATATATAAAAGAAGTAATGTGGAAATTATGCTTCAAGGGCAATATAGTGATGAATTTAAAAAAAATCTGTCAATAACGTGCACGAAAACCAGCCATGTATTGGCGATTTTGTGGAGTGTAGTAAGTGAGGAGACAAGAGACGGAGATGCGTCGAGTCAACTTTACTATCCACTTCAATATAACTATCACCAGTACAGCGAGTGATATCAAAAACAAAACACAACGTCAAAACCGGAACTCGTCATCATTTTAACCTCCCCTTCCTTAAAGGTACAGTCCCTGGTGAATGTCTCTTTCAGACTTCCTTGTGGGTCACTACACAGGCCCCCCCAGAATTCACCCATAATAACAGGCCAGGCCGAACATGTACCCCAAATAGAACAGTCCACCACATAACAGTCCCTCCAACAAAGTCAACGTACAGGGGGGCGGACTGGGCGGCCATATCGGCTGCGCCTAACAGTAGAGGGGCCAAGGGCAAGGGGCGGGGCAGGGGGCGAGGTTGCCGCAGGGGGCGAGTTTGCCGCAGGGGGCGAGGTTGCCGCAGGTGGGCGCCCCCGCCGCGGGGGAAGGGCCAGCTGAAGCGGTTCGCCAATATCCACATGAGCAGGCTTGAGACGGTCAATAGCCACCCGCTCAGGCCTGCCCCCCATATCCACAACAAAGTTCTTAGACCCCCCCACCAGGACGCGGAAGGGCCCATCGTATGGGGGCTGCAGCGGTGTCCGATGGCCATCGTGGCGGATGAAAACATACTTGGCCAATGGTAAATCCTTGGGCACGTAGGACCGGGGAAGGCCATGGTGAGACGTTGGAATAGGAACAAAGGCGTCCGCAATGTCCCGAGACGCAGCCCGATGAGAGGCTACTGACCACGGGGCCGTGGCATCTGGAAGAAACTCCCCCGGGACGCGCAGAGGCTGGCCATACACCAGCTCGGCCGATGAGGCTTGAAGATCTTCCTTGGGGGCGGAGCGAAGGCCAAGCATAACCCATGGGAGGCGGTCAGCCCAGTCGCTGCCCGTAAGGCTGGCCCTGAGCGCGGCCTTCATGTCACGATGAAACCGCTCGCACAATCCGTTGCTCTGTGGGTTATAGGCTGTGGTACGATGGACCTTCACCCCAAGGACCTCGGCGACCGCAGACCAAAGCTCCGATGTGAACTGCGGACCTCGGTCCGAGGAGAGGTCAGACGGTGTGCCGAAACGGGCCACCCAAGCCATAATGAACGCCCGGGCCACTTCCGCTGACGTAGTGGAGGACAGGGGAACTACTTCTGGCCACCTGGTGGTCCTGTCCACCATGGTGAGGAGGTAGGTGTAACCACGGGAGGGGGGAAGTGGGCCCACCAGGTCCACATTCACATGATCAAAACGTCTCTCTGGCACTTTGAAGGGTGCCAAAGGAGCCTTGGTATGACGAGTCACCTTTGCGCGCTGGCACGCCACACAGGCCGCAGCCCAGGCCCTGACGTCCCTCCGCAGGCCCGGCCAGACGAACTTGGCCCCCACCAGCTTGGTAGAGGCCTTCACCCCCGGGTGGGAAAGACCATGGATGGCATCAAAAACTTTATGCCTCCAGGCAGCAGGTACCATGGGGCGAGGTTGCCCAGTGGAGACGTCGCAGAGGAGTGTAGCATTGGCCGTGTCAAACATCACATCTTCCATAAGCAGCGCCGTAGGGCCCGTCCTGTAGGCTTGCACCTCAGAGTCCGCCATTTGATCCGCAGCCATAACCGCATAGTCGAGGCCCAAGTGGACGGAACCAGCGACCGCCCGGGAGAGGCAGTCGGCGACGAAATTGTCCTTGCCAGCCACGTGCTGAATGTCAGTGGTAAACTCGGAGATGGCCGAGAGCTGACGCTGCTGTCGACCAGACCATGGCTCCGTAGACTTGGCCATAGCAAACGTCAGCGGCTTGTGGTCAACGAAAGCCGTGAACCGCCGACCCTCCAACAGGAAACGGAAATGACGTGTGGCGAGGAAAAGACCCAGGAGCTCCCTGTCGAAGGCGCTGTACTTCCTCTCATTGTCCCGGAGCTTCCTGCTGAAAAAGGCCAGCGGCTGCCAGGCTCCGCTCACCCACTGCTCACACACAGCCCCAACGGCGTAATCAGAGGCGTCCGTAGTAAGAGCAACTGGGGCGGTCGGAGACGGGTGCGCCAGCAGAGCAGCGTTGGCCAGCGCAGTTTTGGCAGCATCAAACGCATCAGTCATCTCTGGGGACCAATCCAACACGTCCGCCGGTCTCCTACCCCGCAAGGCGTAGTACAATGGACGCATGAGCTGGGCCGCACGGGGGAGGAAACAGTTGTAGAAATTCACCATGCCCAGGAACTCCTGCAGAGACTTCACAGTGCGTGGGCGTGGAAAACTGGCGACGGCCTCCACCTTGGCAGGGAGGGGGACTGCCCCCTGTGGGGTGACGTGGTGGCCGAGGAAAGTGATGGATGACCGGCCAAACTCGCACTTATAGCGAGCTTGGCAGAGTCGAGGCGCCGGGCTCGTGCGTAGACTGGGGGGCCCACCGTGGTGATGTAGTGCTCCACGCCATGCTTAGCCACCGCCGATGAAAACGTGGGCGTGGTGATGTCAGGGAACTCAGCAAGTAGGCGTTGATACAGGTCCCCGTTGGCCAGCGTGTTTGACAGACAAAGCGCCCCTGTCCCTCCCAGCGTGCAGGGGTACGAAGCAAAAGAGAGGGCGTCGATCAGGCGGCAGTTTGTAACATCCACCAACAGTCTATAAGCGCAGAGAAAATCCGCCCCCAGGAGCGACGTAGACACAGCAGCCATGACGAAGTCCCAGCCGAAACGCCGCCCGCCGAAACACACTTCCACATGCCTCGTGCCATAGGTACGAATGGGCGTGCCGTTAGCGGCGTCCATCGGGGGGCCGTGCCCGCCAGCCATGGTGTCCACAGGCTGCGCTGGCAGGATGCTGCGCTGAGCCCCAGAATCGACCAGCAGCCGCCGGCCGGACAAGGTGTCAGTGACGAACAACAGCTTGCAGTCACGGCCAGCGCCCATAGCTGCTAATGAGCGCCGGCCCTGGCTTTTCCCTGGGCTCCAAAACTGCAAGGCTGACGACACTGCTTGGCTTTGGCCCCAAACCTGGAATGGTAATAACACCACCCGTCCTCACGCTGTCGGCGGGCCGTCACAGCCGCTGCAGTGTCTGGGTCGTCCTCCGAGGGTGAAACAGACGTGCGCTGGGTGGGCAGCAGTGCATGGACAAACTGCTGTCGGTTGGCGAGGAAAATCCTGTCCGCCTCCACAGCCAGTGCTCGGTAGTCTCTGGAGGAAGGGAGGGGGGAACTAGCCAGTGCGGTGCGCACGGGTGCTGGAAGCTGCCGCAGGAATATGTGGGCGAAAAGGAATGAGGGATCCACCGCGCCCAGCACCGCCAGCATCCTCTCCATTAACTCGGACGGCTTGCTGTCGCCCAGGCCATTCAGGGACAGCAGGCGGTCTGCCTTCTCCAGTTCTGACAGTTCAAAGAGGCTCAACAGGAACGTTTTAAGTGCGTCGTACTTGCCGTCAGCTGGAGGAGCCTCTAACAGCGCCATAGCCCTGGCCGTCGTCGAGGCATCTAAGGCCGCTACCACGTGGAAATACTTTGTAACGTCCTGTGTTATTCCTCTCAGCTGGAACTGTGCCTCGATGTGCTGAAACCACGGCCGTGGATTGTGCTGCCAAAAGTCCGGTAACTTGATGGTGGCTGCGTAGATAGCGCCGACATTAACCGGCGCCGCGGCCGCAGCGTTGTCACCACCGTCGTTGTGAGACATAATTCAGCCGTGTTCAACTCGCGTCGGGGTCACCAAATGTGGAGTGTAGTAAGTGAGGAGACAAGAGACGGAGATGCGTCGAGTCAACTTTACTATCCACTTCAATATAACTATCACCAGTACAGCGAGTGATATCAAAAACAAAACACAACGTCAAAACCGGAACTCGTCATCATTTTAACCTCCCCTTCCTTAAAGGTACAGTCCCTGGTGAATGTCTCTTTCAGACTTCCTTGTGGGTCACTACAATTTCTTGGTTGGCCATCATGTGGTCCCATGCCATCTTAGTCGTCCTCCTCTTCCACCTCTTCATCTTCCTCCCTGTTAAGTAAGGGCACTCTTTAAAGTCCGCGTGAACCGGAAGTTGCAAACGACTTTTCTCAAGTGTTGTGACGCATTTCCGAGTGAAACGGAATATTGAACAGAGGGCAGGGTTTTACTTTAGCGCTCCTCCTCTCCATCTCTGCTCATAGCAGAGTAACGGTTTGAGGGGAGTGGTTAAGCGATTAACCAACCCAAGTAGTCAAGCCTATGTCATCAGAAAAGAACGCCATTCCAGACCCGGAAGTAACTTTTCAGACTTTGATTAAAGATAACTTCGGCAAACAATTTTTTTCCGTGTATTAACTTGCACGGATTAATTGTTCACCACAAGATTAGTAATATCCGCTAACAAAGTAAATAGGGTCAATTTTGATTTCATGCCGACTTTAATGTAATCTTTTTGAAAGGTATCTTTTTTTTCAGCCATTTTGTCAGTGCCTCCGCCTGTAGGTGCTTTATATAGACTTGTCTTGATTGCTAATCCACAACAAATGACGATTATTAGGTTAAACGTTCAGAATAGGAATACATATAAGGTTATATTTCAGCACTTCGCAAATGGACAGCGACTCTTAAGTACTCAGAGTCGTGGTGTATGTGATCGACACCAGCAAAGTCAAACTCCTCTCTGACAAAATGATCGAAAAGTTTGTGGTTTTTCGAAGGAAAACCAACCAGCTGGGTGAGGGAATAACAATAATGAATTAGATTTAAATAAATTTCAAGTGACATGAGTGTATTTTGTCATTTAAATGATGGAAATTCAATTTACAGTCTCTCTCAAGCAACCTGAGGTCAAGTGCCTTTCTTAAAGGGATACTCCACCGTTTTTTCAAATTAAACTATGTTATTCCCTTAACTAAGACGAGTTGATACATACCTCTCTCGTTTCAGTGCGTGCACTTAATTAATCTGGGGCGCCGCGACACTTTGATAGCACTTAGCTTAGCCCAGTTCATTCATTAGGGACCACACAGAGATGAAGTTAGAAGCGACCAAACACCTCCATGTGTTCCCTATTTAAATACAGTTACACAAGTAGTTACACGACCAAGTATGGTGACACAAAATAAAACGTGGCGCTTTTCTAAGCGGGTTAAAAAGGATAAGTGTGGCGGAATAGCACTGGGAGCACTTCGACTCGGCGCAGTAATATCATCACTGTAATATCATCAGGAGTGATGATATTACTGCGCCGAGTCAAAGTCCTCCCAAGTTCTATTCCGCCATACGTTATAGTTATCCATTTTTCCCGCTTAGAAAAGCGCCACGTTTTATTTTGTGTCACCATACTTGGTCGTGTAACTACTCGTGTAACTGTATTTAAATAGGGAAAACGTGGAGGTGTTTGGTCGCTTTTAACTTCATCTCTGTGTGGTCCCTAATGAATGAACTGCTATCAAAGTGTCACCGTGCGCCAGAGCGATTAAGTGCACGCACTGAACAGGTATGAGGAGAGAGGTATGTATCAATTCGTCTTATTTAAAGGGGTCATGACATGAGAAACCAAATTTGCCTTGATCTTTTGGTATAAGAGGTCTTTGTACCATTAAAACGTCCTGCAAGTTTCATAGCTTAAGACGTCCTCCCCATTATAAACGAATCATTTATTTAATCACGGTACGAAGTGACGTACCAGCGTTTGCATATTACCGCCTCCAGCACAAGACAACTACGCTTTAAGCGCAAGACAACTACGTTCATTTCGTATCGTTGTCGCGCCTCACAAGTGTTCAGTCGACGGACAGCGAGTGGGTCTGTGTACAGGGAAATTACGATGCCGCAGATGTGCTGTTCCTGGCTGTGGACAAACAACATCTTTGAATACGCTGCGAAAGATCCAGTCGTCAGGGAAAAATGGATGCACTTTATTTTTTGCGGACGTCTCAGTCACGGCAGGGTTAGTTTAAGCGTTTGTTCTATACATTTGAAGGATGACTGTTTTGAGCTTTGCCAGAAAACTGTTGCTCAAAGATAAGTCCGTGCCGACTATTCTGGGCTCAACATCGACGACGCAAACTCTAAGTAATGTATTTAAAACTTTAAACTACTTTTTAAATACGCTGAAAGATCCAGTCGTCAGGGAAAAATGGATGCACTTTATTTTTTGCGGACGTCCCAGTCACGGCAGTGTTCTATACATTTAAGGATGACTGTTTTGAAGAAAAAATCCCAATATGATGCTTGGCTTTGCCAGAAAACTGTTGCTCAAAGATACGTCCGTGCCGAATATTCTGGGCTCAACAACGACGACGCAAACTTACTTTTTACCATGGCTAATATAAACACATTTGTATAAGAGAATCTTGAAAATATGTCGCCTTTCTAGTAGGCGTACGTGATAGAAAATTAAAAATGTTGCCTTTATCAATGCTGCATCTTCAAATATGGCCTGTGCATTTTTGTCCGTGGTACACCCTATCATTTCATTGGAATTAGTTAAATAATGTTAAACTGTTAGCAAATTAAGCTATAGGATAATTATGCAACAATAATCCGTTTTCAAGTGTCTCGGGTTAATTTTTTTTTATTAATTCAAAATAGTTTCACTTTCCATGTGGACACGGGTTGATCCAGTCTTCGTTGTTGTGGTGATCGTTCATTTTCCTCTGATTCCGGCTCAAACATAAGGTTTTATCATTGCAAGAGCCATCGCTTCGCATGCATCACCCGCTAATAAACAGTTGCGCCGAATCCGCAAATGTTCTGTCTGGGGGCGTTAATAATTGATGCATAGGCACTGACGTTAGCCAATCATAACAGTGGGCGTTAACACTGAACTCTTAAAGGGGAAACACCCCCAAAACAGACTGTTTGAATCAGAGGATGAGAAACAGGGTGGGAAAAGGTCATAAATCACTACATTTTAAAAGTTTTTTGTAAAAAAAAACTATAGTAATATTATATTTGCACCTAAGGGAACATAATAATAAAATAAAAAAAAACATGTCATGACCCCTTTAAGGGAATAACATAGTTTAATATGAAAAAACTGTGGAGTAGCCTATCCCTTTAAGAGCACCTCTTGTGGGGATTGAGTGTAAATCTTTAACCATAGAGCTGTTTCACCCACAGGTTAGTGATCTCTGAGATTTTAAAGCACTTAAGGTGTTATTCTGTACTTCAGGTATTCCTCAGCTGGTTCTGCTCACTAAAGTGGATGAGGGCTGTCCCTTAGTGGCAGAAGACCTGAAAAATGTCTACCAGCGCCACTACAGTATATCAACAAAATGGTATATATGAATATATATGACTTTATAGTCAGTATTCTAATCACCTTCACATCTTGTTCTTGAGTATTTCTGATGAACTGTTTTTTGACAGGTGCAGGAGGTGAGCGCTCAGCTTGGAGTTTCTCTGTCTGCTGTGATCCCAGTGAAAAACTACCAAGAACTGGACATAGACCCTCAAACTGACATACTGCTTCTAAACGCTGTTGTTCAGATACTCAGAGCCGCTGAGGGCTTTTTTGATGATTTTTACAATCCAGAGGAGAGGTCTCAATAGAGCTCAGTCTCGTTTGCTTGTCTGACCTAAAGATGGATGTAGCCTATTATTTGTATTAACATTTTTTATTTTTCGGTTTACTCACATAATCACATTTATATTTGTTACGGTCTGTGCTTTGAGTGTTTTCCTCTCTCTGTATATGCGTGAAGTTTAATCATTTCATCTCTCTAAGTATTTGTTAGTTTAGGTTCGCCCTTGTGTTATGTGGATAGCAGATGAACCCAAGCGCAGACAGTATGCAACACACAATGTTTAATTAAAGACAAAAACAGGGAAAACAAAACCCACGAGGGGGCAAAACATAGACAGGAACAAAAGACTACTTTAGACAGACAACATAAGACTAAGATTCAGAAAATAAACTAGACACTAAACTAACAGTAAAGACAAGATCAAAAACTACTTTCCAGACAAGACTTACAACAGGTAGCTCACGGGTAGTTTCACACAAAGTTTGACAACGTATGATAGACAATGAACCGACACAGGACAGCAAACACAAGGGGATTAAATAGGGAGAAACTAATAAATGGCAACAGGTGAAACTGATACAACAATGAAGGCTAACGAGGAGAACAAGGGGGCGGGGTTAAGTGACGAGACAACGCAAGCACACATGCAGCCCAAATACAAGGCCATGTGCTTGCACACAAAACATGGGTCTGTCATGATCCTGCCTCAAGACTAGAGAAAATCAAGGACACAAGGGCAGAATCATGACACCTTGTGCATGTGTTACTTAGGTTTCACTTTATTTGGATGGTCCCTTTAACACATTCTGTTGTCTATAAGTAACATTGCCCCTTCATGTCTACTAACTATCATTAGAGTAGTAGAGCATTAGTAGACTGGTAGGGTTAGGGTTAGAATAAGTTGGCATGTAGTTGCAAAGTTACTTATAGTCAGTAGTGTCTGTTGGAGGAGCATCACAATAAAGAGTTTGCTGATATTAAGCAGACAGTCTATTAATACTCTAATGAGAGTTAGTTGACATGTATTTGCACAGTTACTTATAGTTAACAGAATGTTCAAAAGGGACCATCAAAATAACCGTTACTTATTTTTAAGAGTGGACGCTGCCATTTGTAAATTTAATGTGTTTGGTTTCTGGTGTAATCCGTTTAATTATTTTTTTTATTGTTATTTGTTTGGTTCATTTGCTGTTAAGCCATTTTAGAGTTATTTCACTTTTTTGTTTCTCTTATGAAACATTTCCTTTTGCATCAATTTGCTTTTGTAATAAATGTTTCCATATTGCATTCTGGTTTCATGTGTCCTTTATTTTGCTTTCACCTTTGCAGTGCAATTGTAGTCGGTTGATTCCAAATTACATGACAAATATTGTAGTTATAAGGTAATCCCTTACATTACACATTTAAGGTAGGCTATAGCCTAATATAATCTGACTAATTTTTGATCAGGCTACTTTTGACCTAACTCATCACATTGATTTGAATAGGATAATATTGTACCATTGTGACGTAGAGGCGGGGACAGTCGGATCCATTTGCAGATATTTATTAAAGGAGATGACAAACTGAGAACAAGCAGACAGAAACTCAAAAGATGTCAAGGGCAATCCAGAATCGAAGTCAAACACGCATTAGTCATAGGCAGGCAGCAAAGGTTCACAAATGAGTCCAGAGTCCAAGTTCAAAATACACAAGATCAAGTCAAAGCACTCAGTAGCAAGAGATACAAACAAAGACAGAGGTTTGGTAAAACAATACTTCACAAATGAGAACAGAACAGTCCAGATAAAGGGGTGCTTAGGGTGCACAGGTGAGACTGATGAAACCATAATGAGGTGATTAAGGAATAACGCAGGAAGAGAGTGCCCTCCAGTTGTTCATGCGGACACTCCAGCTGGCATACATGACAACCATTGATATAAAAATACAATGAGAAAGAAAATGTATAAATATCATGAAGTGCATTAATGTTACATTATGTCAGGGTTTCTAAGACTGCGTTTTTAACGAACTGCAGGTTTGTGAGTTTAATGAAAAGCAATTTTTAATGAACTTATGAAACATCACAACACTGAATTGCTGAACCTGCCAGAAACAAACCTGCAACGGCACGTTTCATTTTTATGACGTATAGGCAACGTGCCGCAAGTTTCGTTTCCCAAGAACGAAAGTAATCTCTTTCGGGGTAGAGAAGAAAGCAGGCGATTGTGAGGACTTGTTCCAACGTTGTTCCAACGTGAGCTGTTTTCATTATGTTTTATTTATTTAGTTCATTATAATTATAATTTGAATTATTTGAGTCCTTTCGGATGAATTTGGGTGCATGCGGGAGCAATAATCTACGTTGCTCTTTTATGTGTTGGCTAATAGGCTATGTACATATTTACCAATATATTCAAAATACTTTTCAAGAACCTTTTCTTTCTATTCCATTATAACAGCATGCTTTAAAATGTTGGTTGAATGTTTTTCAGATCATTATGAGCACCATCACATCCAGTTTGACAAAATGGCAGAAGAAGAAGCTCTGCTCCTTGCTCAGCCATGACAGACTCAGCCTGCTGTTCAAAGCCAGTGTGCATGGCTACAATGCCAGTACATTTCACCAAAAGTGTAATACTCAGGGGCCAACAGTTATTGTAGCTTACAATAAGTCTGGATATGTTTTTGGAGCTTTTACTTGCAAAGATTATGGTCAAACTGGCCAAAATGTTGTGGATGACAAAGCTTTTCTCTTCAGCTTTAATGACAAAGAGGTTAAAGAAGCTCCTCTCCGTGTGTTCAGTGGAAATCCCCAGTATGCTTTCACTGACACTGGTCCAAACTTTGATTCTTTACGGTTTCTTCACAATAACACAGCCACCGTCTACAGTAATCATGCAGCAACATACATATTCGAACCACAGCAGATGCATGGGAATGACTTACAACTGACAGAATGCGAGGTGTACAGAGTTGAAGGTTTGTAATATTTCAAATAATTTATGAGGGAACAGTGCACTTTTAGTAATTTGTTGAATGCCTGGTTTATTCTGCTTTGGATTCTCACCAGACTGTGGAGGACTCTTGGAGAAACCATGGAGAAATGTGCAGTGGAACTCTGAGTGAGTGAAGCAAATTTAGTGTCTTCTTAAAAGTAATTTAGATGTTAATTTGGTCTATTGTCGTTATTTTAAGATCAAGGTCTTTTACAAAATGTTTCTGACTTACTGTGTTCCTCAAGGAATTTGACAATGAAGTTAATATTTTTAGGAGAAGGAAGGCGCTCTTGAGCATCATCTCGGGCTGGAAGCCTTCTGTTAGCTCAGTTAAACAGGCTCGGATTCTACTGGTGGGTCATGTTGGTGCTGGGAAATCAAGCTTCTTCAACTCTATCAACTCTGTATTCAAGGGTTATGTGAGCAGCCAGGCCAACACTGGCACTGCTGGAACCAGTTTGACCACTCAGGTAATGCAACTTGATTATTACACCACTGATATTTTACAGAATTAAATATTGTGATTGGTTATCTCTATTCTGTATTTAAATGAACTGCTAAATATTTGTGCCTTGTAGTTCCGCACCTACCACATAAAGCCAGGCAGCGGTGTCAGCCATGTTCCCTTCGCTCTGTGTGACTCGATGGGTCTGGAGGAGGGTTTGAACAGCGGTCTGGATGTGGATGATTTTGCCAGTATTTTGAAGGGTCACATTCAAGACAGATATCAGGTGAGAACTTTGGGTAAAAGGTAAACATAACAGTTATAGGTGTGGCAGATGTTTTATTTATGTTCAGTCTCACTTATTAATGATTTAAAGGAATTCTACATGTTTTTTTTCTCTTATAGTTTAACCCATCGATGCCTATACAGCCAGAATCCCCTCATTTCCACAAATCTCCTGGCTTGAAGGACAAGATTCACTGTGTGGTGTATGTGATCGACACCAGCAAAATCAAACTCCTCTCTGACAAAATGAATGACAAGTTTGCAGTTTTTCGAAATAAAACCAACCAGCTGGGTGAGGGAATAACAATAATGAATGAGATTTAAATTAATTTAAAGTGACATGAGTGTATTTTGTCATTTAAATAATAGAATATTAGATTTTCAGCCTCTCTCAAGAAACCGGAGGTTAAGTCCCTTTCTCAAGAGCATTTCTTGATGTCGTCTTCTGTACAATTAACACAAATGTTTAACCACTAGAGCGGTTTCATCCATAGGTTAATGATCTCTGGGATTTTAAAGCACTTAAGGTGTTATTCTGTACTTCAGGTATTCCTCAGCTGGTTCTGCTCACTAAAGTGGATGAGGGCTGTCCCTTAGTGGCAGAAGACCTGAAAAATGTCTACCAGAGCCACTATATCAACAAAATGGTACAAATGATTAAATATATGACTTTATAGTTAGTATTCTATACACCTTCACATCTTGTTCTTGAGTATTTCTGATGAACTGTTTTGTGACAGGTGCAGGAGGTGAGCGCTCAGCTTGGAGTTTCTCTGTCTGCTGTGATCCCAGTGAAAAACTACAGCCAAGAACTGGAAATAGACCCTCAAACTGACATACTGCTTCTAAACGCTGTTGTTCAGATACTTAGAACCGCTGAGGGCTTTTTTGATGATCTTTACAATCCAGAGGAGAGGTCTGAGTAGAAGGTTCTGGGTGTATGTTAGAATTACAAAGCATACCTCTGTTTACAATCATATTGTTTTAGGTGATAAATTCATCTTTGTTTGTGTAAGGTCTGTTGACATTTCTACTGTTGCTCTTAACATGCAAACTATTGGTGATCCAAAACATGCAATCAGATGTCTAATATTAAAAGCTTTCTTTTCAGTTTGAGAGAACAATTTGTGGTTTAGAATTGAAATAAAGGTATTATTAAAGGTCTCATGAAGTTTTTTGTTGTTGTAAAAGATAATGAAATACATTCACATTGTACAGTATACAACAATGAACCGTTTGAAGGCAATTGTTTGTACTTGATCTAACCCTTAAAATATACTTTTGTTTATGTAACCTAATGTAATTATAGATTCATTTAGTGAAATTAAATTAAAAACCAGTTAATTTAGAAGCATAATATTTAGGTTAAGTTGCAAAACACTTTTTGCAAAATGCTTAAACTCACAGTACAAAAACTTCATTCAGTCTTCATGTGAGATTGCCTTTAGAGCAACTATGTTGCAGTCATCTCACGGGGGCAGATATTTCTTCCTGACACCCATCCTTTAAGAATCCTCTCATTCCCAATGTTTACAACCATACAGATCTATCCACCTGGTTTTGCATTGCAGAAGTAAGCTAATTTCTCTGAATTTGTGAGACTTCTGGTTCATTAGCCACTATAGGTAAATAACTAAGAATTATTAAATAGAAACAAAAGTGCTACAAACCAGTGTGTTTATAATTGCAACAATACATTAGAATAATATGGAATAAGAAACAGCAGTTTGCAATATCAGGCAGCATAACAAGCTGTTTTGTACAGCTAAAAATAAGCGGATGACACCAGAAGCCAGACACATCAAATTTGCTCTTACGTTAAAAATAAGGTGGATGATGTCCTCTGTGGCTAGTTGCGTATTAAATGAGTCTTAAAAGTTAGTCGTGTAATTGTTTTTTCTTTAAGACTAGTCAAAACTTTTTTTCAAGACATTTAAACAGGTAAATTTGTATAGTTTGAATCTGAAAAGTAAAGCTTTTCAGATTACCCCTTGACTAACTGTTGGTCAGACAAGTTCTTAAAACTCAGTCTTAACATTGTGACTATGTTTATGCAACTGTAGTTCTTAAAACTCAGTCTTAACATTGTGACTATGTTTATGCAACTGTAGTTCTTAAAACTCAGTCTTAACATTGTGACTATGTTTATGCAACTGGCCCTAAGGTCTGAGAGAATATCCTTCTCATCATTTGCGAGACTCATTTCAGGAGTGCTCTCATGAAATACTTTTCTTCTCCACTAGTAGGCCTATGCTCCTCCTTTTCATACTTTGGCCGCTTTCCCTTCTCGTTGGGCCCAGGAGAGCCTTCTGGTGACCCAGCTGGAATGGGGGTTATTTGTGGGGCTCCAGGCAGAATCTGATTGAGAAGGGTTCTGTTGGCCGCTGCCAGCTGTCCTGAAAGAGTCCAGAGTTTTTCTGAGCCATGTGTTCTTAGCAGCCTGAAGTTCAGTCGTCACAACTGCGTTTTGGTGCTCCAACTCCTTCAAGATGATAAACAAATGATGAAAAAGAAAAACAATTTTTAGCATAAAAGTATGCATTTAAAATCATTAACATGACACTTCAGTAACACTTCAATTTATTAACGCAAGTTAATGCATTATATTATGAACAAAGAACAACATTTTTAACAGCATTTGTGAATGTTCATTTATAAATTTACTATTGTTCACTGAGTCATGTTATTCACAATAAGTGAAGTGAACTAATGTTTATTTATACAACTTGAATTGTTAAAAAAATATTGAAATAGATTAATACATTTGTAAAAGTATTGCCCATGGTTTAAAGAAATGTAAACTTAAAATGTTAAGTAGGCCTACAATCAACTTTGATGTTTATGTCATTTCAATTTTAAGTCATTTTTATATTATGTTTATATAATTTTGTATAGCTTATAAAAAAGTTGGCAATTGCTCAACTTATTATTTTACACCTAATGTTATTTTTATTAATTTCTTTTATTTTACTTTTCATTTTATATTTAGTCCTACATGAAAAATTATAATTCAGTTTTTCTTGGTTAATCAATAAAGACTTTCCCAGAATCAGAAATGTTTACAAACGTTGTAAAGCAAAATGGAGTAAAAAAAAAAAAAAAAAAAAGTGCCAACACAACCGACTTGACAAAGGTGCCAACTTTGATGTAGAAAAGTTAGGGCTGTCAACTTTAATTTAACGTCCTCTCGACCATTTGGTAGAGCACATTTTGAGTCACTATATTTTATTGAGAGGAGTACCTAACTTAACTCAAGCTGATTGAGCCATCTCTACCGTCTGAGGTACGTTAAGACAAAAATCCACTAGATGTCACTGTGTCAATAAACAGCACTTGTCACAACACTTCCTCAAACATGGATTTCAGAAATTCAAAAATTCAGAAATTTTTTGGTGAAATTTTGCAATTTTTGACATATACACTTTACAAAATTATGTTACTTGGTGCCATGAAAAAACTTTAGTTTGGTTTTAATCATTTTTCAAAAACATGCTCAACCTATTTGATTTGGCACATAATGGTTAACTGTCACCCCCCTTTTTTAGAAAAAAAATTCAAATGCACTATTAAAACTTTGTTGTAATTCAAGAATGCTTTGGATAAAGAAAACACTCAGCACATTATTGCTGAAGTGAAAGCACTTAAAAAAATTGAAAGTAAAAAGTAATGGAAGTTTACATTTACATTAAATCAAATAGACTGTACTTAATATTTTTTTCTTTTATATAATATATATATATTACAAACAATTTTTTACTATAAAGTCAAAGCCATATATCTAACCAAGTTGTGTTCCAAATTTGAAGTTGATGTCACAAAAATTGAAGTTCCCATGAGATTTTGTTTAGGTCGGTGACATACATTCCATTGAATGTAATTGTATCCTGCCTCACAAATTAATACATTTCTGTCCAAATATCACTTCTGTCACAAAATATGGAACATTGAGACTCAGATAAATAAAGAAGATTTAATATACACAAATATTTGATTTTGATTGTTTTTAAATAAATTAGTATTATAATTCATATTTTCATAGTTCATATGAAAATGTGTATAGGCATTTTTTTTTTTTTTTAACCTTTAAGTGTCATATCAACCATTTGGTAGAGGTCGATATTTTTTAAATTAGCCTTTAATTAAAATTACGGGATGTGTTGAAAAAAAAAAAGACAATGATTGTGGTTACTAGCATCTAGCGACATAAGGAGATAATACATTTTTCAAATGCCTTTTTCTTGTTGGGACTGTGAACAAGTTAAGGCGTTAACTCATGCGATTAATTTTTTCCAGTTTAACTCGTTAATTTTTTTAACGCAATTAAAACAGAATTAAAACAGTGTTTTTCTGTCATCCTTTAGCCAGCGTTACTTAGCCTACATTATATGATCACGCTTTTCTTCATGCAAATGCTTTTAACCATTCAAGCGCGACAAGACAAAATAGAACACGCTGGCTGTGAATGTCCTGACACACACTGGACCTAGAGGGGCGCGCGCCAGTATCGTGAGTGAATCGAGTTCTCTTTCGCGCTCGAACGAAAAATAACACTACACTCACAATTATGCTAAAATTTCCGTTTTGTCGAGTATCCTCATAAAAGCAGTCTTAAATACGTTAAATAAAGTCTTAAAGGGATAGTTCACTTTAAAATTAAAATTCTGTCATCATTTACTCACCCTCAAGTTGTTTCAAACCTGTATTAATTTATTTCTTCTGCTGAACACAAAGAAAGATATTTTGAAGAATGTCAGTAACCAAACAGTAGTCTGTACCCATTGACTTCCATAGTATTTTTTTTTTCCTACTATGGAAGTCAATGGGTACAGACTACTGTTTGGTTACTGACATTCTTCAAAATATCTTTCTTTGTGTTCAGCAGAAGAAATAAATTAATACAGGTTTGAAACAACTTGAGGGTGAGTAAATGATGACAGAATTTTAATTTTAAAGTGAACTATCCCTTTAAATGAACGTAGCCTAAAGAGTTGTGAGAGAACAAGAGGCGTGTGGTGTGAGATAAGGATATGTCTATATTTAATTTATAGCATAATTATGTTTGATACCTTATACAAAATATGGCATGGGTTGATTTGAGGATTGTTTGAAGTTCACTTAAATTAAAAGTTGTTATATTTTTTGAAGCCCAATATATGTCAAAAAAAATTATAGCTTTCAATTACACTGTATTGTTGAATGGCTATAATTAATATATAAAATGGGATCATTTTCATTCAGACATCAGTAGCTTTTAGTTTCAGATACTGACCTTCATTCATAAAAAGATGCCATTAAACAAGTATTTAAAATATACTGCCTTTATGTTGTCTCTATATTAATTTGGAGATTAACTGTTAAATGATTACATTATAAAATATATCAAAAACTTAAGTGTTTTTAATTGTGATTAATCATAGAACAAAATGTGTGATTAATCGAGTTAATTTTTCAATTGATTGACGGCACTAAGAAAATATATATTTAAAATCTTCTGAAAAAAGAAGAAGTTCCAAGTCACATGCTTTTCATCAGACTTTCATGCCTTACTTGTATCTTGCATTTGGACTCCACCATCTGTAGCTTGGTCTGGGCTAGCTCTCTCTCTAAGTCTTGGACCTGTTCTCTGAGAGAGGCCTGGACTTCCTCCTGAGCAGAGCTATCTTCACTCTCAGAGCACAGCCGAATTGATCCATCCATACTAAAGATGTGTCTGCACCGCTCACACTCCAGCATCTTGCTCTGATATAATAAAATGTATACAGTGCATGTGAGAAAATAGTCTTGTTTAAGGAGAAACATGATACAATAAGACTGACGGTGAAGGTCAAGCTGCTTTGAGGTCAGTTTGTTTCTTACCTTGATAACTGCGAGCTCTCTGTCTGCTTGAGCTTTCTGGTTTTCAAGATTAGTGTTCAGTTGGGAGCAAATCTAAAGGACGCAAGAAAATGGGCTGAAAGTTGGCATCAAATGCAACAATGTTTATTGAATATGCGGAGTTGTAATTGGACGTTTACCTGCTTGTAGTCGGCGATGATGTTGTTTGATCTCTTAATGTCTGTCTCAGCTTTGTCCAGCTCTCTCCTAAACATCTTTTTTAGCTGTCGAACACATCAATGCATTAGACAAGGGCAAAGCATGAGCTCTCTTTCACAGAACACTTTACTCCTCAGGTCAGTGATGTTAAAGCACCTGTGAAGTCTCCTCCTCCTTTCCCCTTTTCTCCTCCTCTGTAATCCTCAGAAGCTGTTTGGTTTTTAACAGCTCCTTGGTTAATTCATCCACCTGGTCCTCGGTCTGAAAAACACACCAGATCTATCTAAACACGCTCAGAAAATAAAACGGAAAATGAAACCAGCCTATTGCATATGATGCATGATAACTCGTAATAATTTGACAGACCTGATCTAAAGCTGTCCTCAGTGCAATCTTGCTGGTGACAAGTTTTTGTGCAAGATCATCATTTTCCTGCTCCAGACGCAAACTGGTTTCCTGAAGCATACGGTTTTCTCTCTAGAAAAAAAGAAAGAAAAGCATTAATGCCACAAATCTACAACCCTGAAGTATTCAATGCATGAGTATGAAAGAGCCGTAGTTTTGTAGAGTGTTGCAGAGCAGGACGGAAGCTTTTTGTTTTTGTCAGGGTGTGATCACTTACCTCATACCTGTCGAGTGGGTCTTCTGGCTGCAATAGGTTATCTCTTAATTTGGGCTTTTTAGATGGCACCTGTTTAAAAAGAAGATTCAAATAACTTTCAAATCATATCTGGTAGCCTATACGCAAATCTAAAAGGCATGAAAGGAATGCAACATCTTCTAAGTACTGATTATATAATATTCATAGTTGCAATTTTATTGATAATTTTTCAAAATGAATAGATGTATTTAATTCATATAAATCACACACACACACACACACACACACACACACACACACACACACACACACACACACACACACACACACACAAGGGGGTTTTGCTATCCTTGTGAGGACATTCCATAGGCGTAATGGTAAAAATGGGAATTTATACTGTACAAACTGTATATTCTATCCCCTTACACTGCCCCTATCCCTAAACCTACCCCTTACAGGAGACATTCTGCATTTTTACATTTTCGAAAAAATATAATTTAGTATGTTTATTAACCCGTTCCCCTCATGGGGACCGCTGGCTGGTCCCCACAATGGAGGTGATTTCAGGTTTTACTATCCTTGTGGGGACATTTGGTTCCCACAATGTAATATAAACAAAAGCACACACACACACACACACACACACACACACACACACACACACACACACACACACACACACACACACACACACACACACACACACACACGTACATATTTATTGAACTTTTAGATCATATCAGGTGCAAAAATCTTAAAGGCATGAAAGGAATGTACAGTAACATCTCAAGTATGTATGTTAAGTTCATAGTTAAGCATTTCTTGCTATTTTATAATGACTTTTTTTTCATTTAATTTTTTTTGTGTATATATATAATGCATATATATATAAATATATATATATATATGTATATATATATACATATATATTATACACCATGCACGTATATTTATTATAATATTTATGTTCGTGATCACCAAGGAGTAAACATCTTAACAATAACTGATCACAAACACACAAATATATTTTTTACAAGAGATTTTAAAATAAATTAATAATAATAACCATGCTGTTGTGCTACTCCTTTAAATATTCCAGCATGCCAGCTTTAAGTCAACATGTGACAAACGTGCGGTCCAAGGTTGCTGAACTTACCACTTGTTTCGGTAGCGACTCCACCACTAGACTGGCCAGGATCTCCTCCTCTGACATTTGGTCAATAATATAGGCATCATAAGCAACAGCAATAGACACTTCTTCCATCATTTTGGCAGGCGAGTAGAACACAAGTGATCTCAAAATACAGAGTAGGCCACTGAACTTGTCTGGAGAAATGACAACAGGTTTGACAAGCAACTGTCTATATCTGTCTTGTCTCAATGCAAGCCCAGCCCTACCATAAGACTATGGGAGGAGTTTCATTTCAGTCCACCTTTGTCCTGTGGTTCTTCACTTACCTAGCAGGTATCAAAACACTATGGCCTTCCAACTGCTCCCCGTTGAACTTCCTCACAGTATTATTCCACAATCCGGCTGCCAATACTAATTATTTCCTCATTGCTAAATCAGGTTCCAGAACAGATATGTTTTTTTCAGTTTTTTTTACTGTCACAGTTTAGAGTTTGCGAGCCTGCCTGTGGCTTCAAGCACAGGGCTAAAGACTGTGAAATTGAAATTCTTGCTGTAATCCTGCAGGTCGCCCCTCACACAAAAACACTGTGGTTTGCCGGGGACAAGCAGGTGCCAGTACATTCCTCCATTCCTTAAGCTGCTTATATCTGGCTGCTGTATATGTTCAGTGGGATTGATGGAGGTTGAGAACTGCTGTTTTTATCATTTCACTGCAGCTTCAGGGAGGCATCGTGCAGATATTATTAATCAAAATGGTCAAAAACACTAGTTAGTTTCTTATAAAACTATACCTTTGCTTCTTTGTCTGTTATGCATAGCTAATCTGTTGTGGTCATCAGCTTGAACAAAGCCGAGCTAATAAGGCGAAAAATAAGAAGGAGAGAATGAGAAGGGGAATGTGAACAAAAGTGGGGGAGGATGTTATTAGTAATTGAAAGAAGGGAGGAGAAAAGAGCAAACAGTGTTCAAAGGTTCTTGTATTGGAGGAGGCGGAGGCGTCCAACTCAGTCTTCAGGTATCGTCATGAACCTGCGAAACAAACAAACAAACGCACAACTGTCTCCAACGGTGAGGTGGGAGTGGCTCTCACCTCCATTTGCTAAGTGTGCTGCTCATTATGGCTGAAAACTCATAGTGAGTCAGTGGAAAGCTTCACCATGCTGAGAGTGAAATTATTTTACAGTTGCTGAATTGCAATGGAAATGAGATGCATCAAACAGCTATTTGCTTAACAAGATCTTAAACTGGTCCTTCAAGTCGTTTTACACAATCACAATGCACAGATAGAATGCAGTCCCAGCCCTGCTTGACACTCCCGGTTAAGTATCTTCAGTGCTTTTAAATATCAAAGTGAAAGAAAAATGTTGCAAAGATAAAACGGTAAGATTAGTGGATTCTGGTTTTGTCAAAATGACACTAATGTCTGTTTACTCGAGCAGTGGTTTTGTACACTACCGTTCAGATGTCTGGTGTTAAAATAAATACTTTTTATTCAGCAAGGATGCATTAAATTGATCACAAGTGACCGTTAACATGGTTACAAAACAATTCTATTTCTAATACCTTTTTAACTTTCTATTCATCAAAGAACCCTAAAAATATATAGATTTTCCACAAAAATATTAAACAGCTCAACTTTAACATTTACGCATTTGGTAGACACATCCAAGGAATTCATTTTATCAGTCCTTTTTTTCCTTGAGAATCAAACCCAATGACCGTGAGTGGCACCTGTAGCGCCATATGCTACAGTTTGAGCTACATTTCTCAACATTAATAAGAAATGTTTGTTGAGCATCAAATCAGTATAACAATGATTTCTGATGGATCATGTGACACTGAAGCCTGGAGTAATGATGCTGAAAATTCAGCTTTGCCATCACAGGAATAAATTCCATTCAAATAAATACATTTTAATATTATTTGCTGTATTTTTGATCATTTAAACGCAGCTTGGTGAACAAGAGACTTCAAAAGCATTAAAAATCATATTTTACCCCAAACTTTTGAACGGTAGTGTGTATGTTTGTATCAAAAACTTAGTTCATAACCCTCTTAAATTTTTATTAATTCTATCCTTAAAGCTAAAATGTTATCATTTTAATTGAGCAGTTTCCATTGTAAAAACACCACATGACCTGCTACTGGGGCACATTGTCACAAAAGGGTCAATGAAATGGACAAAAAAGTGGAAATGTTCAATTAGCTTTTTTGGAAGTAAAACATTTTATAACCAGTCTTTTTCATAGTTTCCTGTAATCCACAGCTAGAATATAGCAACATAAATAGGAATATGGAAGAAAAACACAATTAAAGCAAACAGAAGCATTGGCAGTCAGTTCGAAGATACAAATATATAGAGAGACTTGACAGGAAACTTTTCAATCATTGAAATAATTTGATCTTTATGTACATGTATTTTATAGATGTGAAATGGCTTTTATTACTCTGATCACAATTGACCAATTTTATAAAAGTCTACAGGCATTTATAAATGCTTTATTTATATTCAAAAGCATTCTGTGAAATATGTGCACAATAAGCTACTTTTTTTCTTCAGTATTTTAAACCATAGACTGATGTACTTCCAGATTTTTGCACCCCCCCCCCCCCATTTTTGCCAAAAAAGTATTCCCATGTAAAATAGAAGTGCCTTTTTGTGATTTGTAATGTGATCCAGTAACTAACAAAGAGTGTTTAAGACAGAGTAAATATCGACATCAGAATGCACAATTCATAAACCAATGACTATTGAAACAAGTATGTGAGAAAATATAATAATTTACATACACACTTTTGCAAAGACAAGGAAACTATTGTTCCTATAAGTATCACTTCGATAAGAACAATGAAATGTTTTTCATATTTTCCAGTCATTTTCTCTCAGTGACTTTGCCCTAAGAAGATTTTTTGAAAATGTTGTGCATAAATCTGAAAATGATATGACATTGGAGATATCAGCAACTGCACTGAAATGTTCATTTAAAAAGCTCTTAATTGTAAAATAATTATTATAATTAAAATAAGTGAGAATGAACAACATATGACTCCAACCTCAATCTTATTTGATTTTTCATTTTCAACAACTGTCAACACACATTTCACACTGTGCCACTGTGAATTTTAGTTGATGTGACATATATTTAAATACGAATTAACCAATATATTCATCATCAGTAACTCATTTGACATTTTCCCAACAGATCTTCATACATTAAGACAAATTACATTTTGGTTCATTTCTCATCCTAAAATAAGTGTTTCAAATAAAAAGATTCAGCATATCAGGGGCTATTCAGATAAAGCTGAATGTCATGCTTTTCCCAACAAAAGTACTTTCTTTTAAAAGCTATTAAAAACTTGTGAGGAATGTTTGCCTTTTATGTCACTATAAACAATGAAATACTTGAGATGAGCATAACGCTTCCTTGGGATGCTCCATTTCTTTTTTATAAATTTTAAATATGCTTATATATCTGACTTTTCCAGATAAATAAAATATCCTATTTGCATTGACATTTAAAGGCCCAAACCCCCACAAACACTTCACGTCATATAACACACAGCCCCCACAGCCGAGAGAGAGAGGGAGGGGTGTGCAAGAAGAAGAGGTAAAACAAAAGACAATGGAAGACTGAAGACGGCCTTAGACCTGCGTGGAAGAATGACATGGCATCCTGTAGGTCTTTATGACTCTTGGCGCAAGGAGATGGCACGGCAGATGCTCCGGTTCACAGAGGCAGCTCTGTCCCTGGGTCCATCTCCGGGTCTGTGAGGGTCAGACGTCAGTGCTGATGGCGCGTGTATTGGTGTAAAAGTCTGGCGTACTGCGGTTGCTCAGCACGGGGCCGTACATGGCGGCCAGACCAAGGGCGGTGGCGCCATGGTTCTCGTAGTGAGCGGGCATGTAGGACAGGCGTTCGCCGCCATTACGCATCTCATCCGAGCCACGGAGGTAGTAGGGCGAGCAAGTGGGGCAGTAGCTTTGCTGCGGAGCGGGGTCGTAGGGCAGCGAGAGAGGTGTGACGGCCGCCCCGTCCACTCCCGGAGCGCTGCATGCGTTGCAGGCGAACTGTGGCTGAGGATCTCCGACCGAGCCCGCCTCCCCTTCTGACTCATTCCTCTTACAGCAGTAATACTGGGATGGAGGGACAGTTTGATATACAGGGGAAACAAGATCAGGAATTGGCGCTTCAACACAGATCTTCCTCAAATTGTTGAGTAACATGCTGAGTGTACTTGAGCACGAAACACAGAAAGATTCTGGAACGGATTTTAGTTATTTACATAATAGTGCTGTTCAGTCGTGATGTCATTTAGGTCAAGGCTAAAACAAAATTCAGTACTTTCTTATGGGTTTTTGATTATTTTTTGATACATACTCTCTTGAGTAGGTACTTATTTTGAATAAGCAATTACTTCACGACCGCTAAAAAAAGTATGTTCGAAATAGTATGAATGTAATTCGGATCAGCATCAGTTCATTAATTGTCTCCCGTGACCTCACCATCGTATGCACACTTCAGAATTTTGCAGGAAGTAGTCGGTCATCCGGGTGATTTTGCCTACTCTTTTATGAATACTGTGAATTAGGACATACTTGTTTTGTCACGTATGTTACTGTTTTTCACCTACTATATAATTTGAATGCAGCCATTTCTTGCAAACGTTCCCACGACTTTTCCTCATTTTAGTTCAATTGTAGCTATGTTGAATTACTACGTTCCCTCGTTTTTTTTTGTGGTCTCAAATTCAATTGAACGAAAACTACTGAACGAATTAGCATATTGTGAAAACGAATTAGCACAGCGTGGCCATGATTTACCTAAAATGCGGAAAATAAATATGTCATAGCCTACTAAATTTGTAGCCACCATTTCTATTTTTGTCATTTGTCATCGCATGTCATTTGTGGACCTCTGTACTTATCCGTTGTTTTTGAGCGTTGCACTCAGGTATATTGTGTCCCGCTCATTACATTCCAAAAGAAGTTCAATAAAAAAAACAACAACGCAAAAAAATCTGTTTACCTCCACTGTCTTGCATCTCACGTTTTAAACACAAAAACGCGATGTGTGTGAATAGTCCCTTATAATCCCTGTAAATGAAATGTAAATGCAATGCTCACCTGGAGTCTACAGTAACAAAGCACTGCAATGATACACAGGAGTATCACTGTTGCGAGAATTCCTCCGGTTATGACAACAGTTCCAGCTGTCATCCGACCAGATCTCCATCAAACCCTGAGAGCAAGGCAGAGAGAGGCAATTGTCTTACTGAAACTTCATTTCCATATGTAAAAACAGACTGAAACTGCTTTGTTAGTCCATTCACAACACCAAAACAAAGTTGACCATTTGAAACCATTTTAGCTAAATAACATTCTTAGGACCCCTGATTCATGCGTGGATGGATGGGATTAAACTCAGCAGCACTTACATTAGAAGAGAGCAGAGGGGACGACAGGCCACAGGGAGTTTGTATTGCTGCTTCTCCTGACACACTGCTCATCGGTCGCAGACGCTCACCAGTAGAGTTCCTGGATATCACAAAAGAAGTGGAACATGTGATATGTAAAAACAGATTTGTTAAACACTTCTATTTCAGCAATAGGATAAGAGCCACAATAACCATTCCATCCAAAAGGAGGCAGTATAATATAAGATATCACCACAGCACAGTATACTTATGTGGCATCAAAGATTAAGAGGTTCACAAAGGATCTTTTTTGCTTGCAGATTATTTAAATAGTAATGTAATAATTAAGAGAAAATTAAAACATATATATTTAACAAAGAATGTGTTAAGAATTATGGTTATATCTACAAAAACACTGTAAGCGAAATATACAGACACTTGTTCAACAGAACAAATGCAACAACCTAAGGTAAACTGAGAGGCGACATTACTACAGGGCACTTTGTAATAGGGCATTGTTCAAATATAAATCAAATATTAAATAAAATAATCAATGTCGCCTTAAAGGGTTAGTTCACCTAAAAATGAAAATTCTCTCATATTTACTTACCCTCAACCCATTATACTGTAAGTGTATGCATTTCTTCTTTCAGCCAAACACAATTGGAGTTATATAAAGAAATATCCTGGCTCTTCCAAGCTTTATAATGGGAGTGAATGGTACCACAGATTTTGAAGCCCAAAAATGTGCATCCATCCATCCATCCATCCATCCATCCATCCATCCATCCATCCATCCATCATAAAAGTAATACATACTGCTCCAGGGGGTTAAATAAAGGCCTTCTGAAGTGAAGCGCTACGTTTTTGTAAGAAAATATTAATATTTATAACTTTTTAAATTACAATCTCTAGTTTTCGGTAACGGCCGTACGCGAGTCTAGTTCTGGTGGAAGGGTGACCTCTGACCCGACGTATGACGTATTGACGAGAGGAAAGAGCAAAACAAAACACCAGTCAGGAATTAGAAAAATTTAAATTTAAATTTTTTAAAGAGAAATGTCGGAGGAAGTTGTATTTTTTGCCTAGCCTTATTTGTTTGAACCGCAAGAGGCGTCTACTCCCCCCTAAGCTTACGCTACTCCTACATCCTACGCCATGCATCGGGTCAGAGGTCACTCTTCGCGTATACGGCCCTTACCGGAAGCCAGGGATTATAGTTTATAAAGCCATATATATATATGGATACGCATCACTTTGCTTCAGAAGGCCTTTATTAACCCCCTGGAGCCGTATGGATCACTTTTATGATGGATGAATGCGCTTTTTTGGGCTTTAAAATCTAAGGTACCATTCCCTCTCATTATAAAGCTTGGAAGAATCAGGATATTTTTTAATATAACTTTTTTATATTGACTAGCAGGCTCTAGTTCAAAATCAGGGACGTTCTCAAACCCATCACACATACTCTTCCAGTCCATTTTTTTTTTCTCAGAGTAAAAGCACTAAATTATATACAGGAATGGTGGAATGCTAATGCTGTTAAAAGCAATGTGCCATCTATTCTCCCTGGAATGTGTCCAAGCAGCGAGTTCCTGTCCCCCTGCGTTCCTTGCCAGCGGTTAAACTGGAGGAAAGTACTGATCTGGGTTCTTGTGGCTGCTGGAGGTCAACCCCCCCATCAGTGTAACAGTGACAGCAACGGGCCACTGATAGGACATGTTTGGACAATCACATAGCCTGATGAGCTAGACAAGGTCGCGGTAAGTACACAGAGACCATCTTGGCAATGCAGCTAATTTCTTTTAGAATGCAGCTAAATTATCTACTAGAATAGGGAAAGGCTTAAAAAGTTTGTTTAATTTTGTTTGCTAAGCTTACATAATGCATGCATGAATAGTCAGCCATGGGCAACAAAAGCGGAGCGAGTAGATATTGAATCTGACAATTCTGACTTTTTTTTTCTCACAATTGAGTTTAAATCTTGCAATTCTGACTTTTTTTTCTCAAATTTGCATGATGTAAACTCACAATTTTGAGTTATAAATTGCAAGATAAAAACTTGCAATTGTGAGTTATAAAGACAGAATTGCGAGATATAAACACAATTGAAAGGAAAAAAGTAAATGTTGCAATTCTGACTTTAGAATTTATTCAGAAAAGTCAGAATTGCACGATATAAACTCGCAATTGCGTTTTTCTCAGAATTGCATTATAAAGTCAGAATTGTATAATATAGACAAGATATAAACTCGTAATTGTAAGAAAAACGCAATTGCAAGTTTATATCACAAAATTCTATAAACTTGCAATTGTAAGAAAATTTCAGAATTGTGAGCGGTTTTTTCCTGTTATAACTCATAATTGCGAGTTTATTTCTCTGAATTCCTGAAAAAGAATTCAGAATTGTGGGATATAAACTCATAATTGTGAGTTGCGGAACCGAGGGCAAAATAAATATATATGGTGTTATTGTTTACAATTACAGTCTTATATTCAGTAATTTAAGAGATTTTAAAATGTTTATGATATTATTAGAGACACAAATATTCTCACAAAGCAAAGAATCTCCCCCCTCTGTTCCCCCCTCGTGCTAGGGGCGTGGTTAGTGAGCCAGAGCCATCATTCTTCACATGGCACCACAACTTCCAATAGAAAATTAAACTGCAGTGTAGCCATCGTTCAACCTGAAGAGGACAGCACTCAAACGTTTTTACACCATATATTGTAGAATTAAAACACTTTATAGCCAAATGTCAAAACATTTACTCGAATCAATGAACAGCCCTAATAAAGCCCCAGTCTTACAGATCATTAACTAAAAAAAGTTGTTTCAGGGTTTAGTTAACCTTTAACACTAACTTTTCCAATAAAAACTAAAACAAATCTAGTAATTTTTGCTTATGGTTTAACCGAATCATCGAAGGTTAAGAGATTAAATGCAAAAATGTTTTATTTTATTTTATATATTTATGTTTGCATAGTATTCTGATTCTGCATTTCACTGATTTTATTCATTTTGAGGAATATTGAATCTTTTTTTTGTGCAAGTGAGAAGAGTGCACGCTCATGTTTACACACAACACCTCTGCACTTTGATTTCGAACAAGTAACTTAGTAAAGTAAAGAAAACAAAGTAACTTGCGTTACTTATTTGAAAAAGTAACTCAGATATTTTGTTGTAAAATTTTAAAGTAATGCGTTACTTTACTAGTTACTGTACCTGAAAAAATAATCTCATCATGTAATGAGTTACCCCAAAAATGTTTGAGATTAAATTACTTAGTTTTACTTATCTTAAAGCATCCACTAAGAAAAGTCTGTTATAATGCACAAAACAATCCGACTAGCAACCAGACAAATACTGTAATATTGTATGAAAAAGTCCTCTGAGGATTTTAATTCAATGGATAAATGCTGCGTTCACGCCCTGATGGCTGGCTGGTCTTAGCTGTCTCGCAGGCTGGTTTTAGAGGGGTTTTGGACACTTTTTTTAGCTGGTCAGGCAGATCTTAGCTGGTCAAGCTGGGAGACCAGCTAAAACCAGCTTAACACCATCTTGGCCAGCCTGGAAGACCAGCTTAAACTAGCTACTTCCAGTATAAACCAGCCGTTTTAGTTTTTTTTTCCAGCAGGGCGCCATGTCGTGGTTACTGTAATTTCGAAATGACAACATGTGACATTCTACTCAAAGAACTCTACTGAATTACGTATTTCTATGGCAACACTATCAACGGCTAAATGAATCTGCTGCAGTCAGATGAACACTTTGTACTAGTTGAAATCTCGTTATTCGTATATGTAAATTTCTAAATTTGAGTTAGTTGAACATAACTGATTCATGCATTTTCTGTAAAGCTGCTTTGAAACGATGTGTATTGTGAAAAGCGCTATACAAATAAATGTGAATTGAATTGAATTCATTACAAAAATTACGACATGGAGTGTGTTTTCCCCCCGTTTCACTGCCCGTTTTCAACGCAAAAATGTGTTCTTTGTGAATAGCCCCGAGTAGTAGTAGCTCAAGAATGTTTCGTTCAATTTGTGACGACACATGAGTTGTCTGAGACAGTCATCCGCTATTTTTGACGTGGCTGCACATGTAAAAGATCCTTTCGTAATTTGTTATGTGACGGCCACATAGGCTCAGTATCTGTAATCGGGATGGGATTAGTTCACCTCCCGAGTACTGTATGTTTCATTCACTAGTCCAGTAGAAACTGCATAAGCAACGTTTGCGTAAGTGGACACATTCGAGGGGATTTGGCTATTGAAAATGTAACATTTACATGAAATCTGTAAATCAATTCAAAATTTACAGCTCGAACAAACAAAATTACGCCAATAAGGGTTATTACATTTTGATAAATGGGATTCAAAGATCCAAGTGAGTTAAATGAACTGAACTTCCCATCACAATTAAGAATAGTATGCCATTTTGAATCCAGCCACTGTGACGATTTTACCAATTAGGTGATCAGTTGATCTTTTATTTGAGAGCTACAGTAGGTGGGATTTCCTTTTCATAACACCGACGTACAAAGAAATCTTATTCATTTTCCAATGTATAGCCTGCCTCTTTCTTCATACACCCAATATGACTGACCATACATACTGCATAACCATATTACAGATAAAACCACACTGCAGTGTACACTGAAGCCAAAAAAGCAGAACCATTAAATTGAGCAGTGCTTTAAATTGGTCAAGTCCCTGGAGAGATTTTTTTGTAAATGGAGAGTCAATTATTCATAGCGAAAAGTAAAAGACACCACTAAGCGCAATGAACACTGAGATAATACTCCTACCATACCTTTTGTTTGGTGGATTATATTTCGGTGTTCTTGAGGTGAATGAAAACTTAAAAAAAAACCAGGCCCGTCAACGCTGATGATGGCTTCCCATCGTCAACACAAACATGTTCATTAACAAGAAGCACATGGTGTACATTGCAAGAAATTGTTTGTGTTTGTATGTTTCAATGTGTCTATTCATGAAACATGTATAATAATATGAGATGATCCCATGTAGATGCATGTGTATTATGGCATGTGAGGAGAAGCAGACGGAGATGAGGTGCAAGAGGAAGTGTGACCCGGTGCAGACCTTGTCAGCATGCTCGTTTATCACCTGGCTCACTCTACACCAATGAGTCTGCAGATCAATACACAGATGCTCGTATATCTCCGTTGCCATGGTACCCAAGGCTGCTGACCCACTTCTCCCCAAATACCCCAGCACCCATCTCCTTCGCCCTTTCTCTTTTTGCTTTCCTTTTATTGTAATTTCCCCTCCATTTACCAGTATATTCAGTGCGTCACCAGTATATGTCAGCCATCTTTACACTGTGAAGGCAGCACAGGAACCACATCTGAAACGGATTGGATCGATTCCTTTTCTTAGAGCTCTTCCTGCCCGATTTCAGGTGAAAAATCGGATCTATTGGAGACGTCCAATAGATTACTTAGGCACGCCGAAAGAACACCACAGACACAGTACAATCAACATAGGAAAATCTGACAGTAAAACAAGCAGCTGTGAAAAATATGATACACTGGTGTTTTGCCAGTTGAGAAGTTTCTCTTTTAATTCCTTTTATAACTATACCATCTTGATTTTTTATCTCTTTTAATCCTTTTTTCCTTGCTTTTATTTGTGAAAAATCCCAGAAATAATGGTTTGGCCCTATGGGTGGGGTCCCTTTAACTCTGATTATTAACTGATTATTTAAATTCCTTTCTGTGTAAAGCACTTTTAATTACCATAGTGTATGCAATGTGCTATATAAATAAACTTGTTTTGAAACAGTATATATATATACTGTTTCAAAACAAGTTTATATATATATATATATACACTCATACATGTATAAGGTCTTATGAGCCTTTCACCAGCTATATTTTTAAATATATAGATTCAATTTATGTTCATCATGTCTGTGAAATTTGTTCTGTCTCAGTTGTTAAAATGCTTTATGTACATACAAATATTTGCACGTCAAGAAAAAAAAGTTGAAAAGTTTTTTTAAACTACAAATATATATAACTATAAAATATATATATAGCATATTTTATACTTTATGCTGCATTGCGTCTTCACAGACACCTTTTGATCTTGAGAACATTATAGAGTTCTCTTCACCTGCTCACTTCATCTCACCTGCTCAAGTATCCCGACTTTCTCTTTTTCTCTCCTTGCCTCAAAAAATATGTCAGCTCTCACTTCTTTTTAAAGAACCACATGATGCCACTTCCCCTCAGTGCTCTCTGGTAGTGTGTGCTGTCTGTCCTTCCTGTCTTTGCTCCAGAACAGTTATGGACTTTTTATCTGGCAGCTCTATCTGACCTCTTATCTGTCCGACTGCACCAGGCCCAATATAGCTGTGGGGCTTCCACATGTTTATGACACAAATATGTCTGTAACGTTAAAAGCAAAATCAAATCATATAAAACCTGACAGGAAAACAACATTGAACTTCATTTAGTGTAAAGAAGTTGCATTAATGTCTCCAAACAAGAGGCTGTCATATAACTAAATGTGAGCAAAATAACATTTAAATGAATACTCACTCGAAAGCTGCTTTTTTACGGTGTTTGCTGTTTTTTTTACTGTTTTAAGAAAAGCAAATGATAAACACATAACCTAGTTTGAATAAACACTATAAACACCAATAACATTAATAAGATTTATATAATAAGATTTTTATTAAGATTAGCAAAACTAATAGTAGAATACAAACTCTGCTATAAAGACCAATGCTGCATTTGGTTTGAAACTTGCTTCGCGACTGTTAAAAGTATGTTCTATATAGTATGAATGTTTGTAGAATGAAATTCAGAATCCGGCATGTTGTCACTGTCAGTGGCATCAGTTGCGTCGCTTCACTGTCATTCATAAATCCTCTCCTGTGGCCTCATGGGATTGCAAAGTCTCCATTAGATGCACACTTCAGAATCACGGCGGAAGAAGTACCGGTAAGTCATCTGGGTACTTTTTAGCCTACTACTGTCACGGGTATGGTGCGGATGAAGACAGGCTGAGGCCCAAAGTTCCAATTCAAACTTTTACTAGAATCAAACTTAAACGAAACTGGTACAAGCAAGGGTAACACATCCAATACAACGTAACATAAGCAAACATTAGCATAAGCATTGACCGACAACTCAAGGGTGAGAGACAGGAACTTAAATACACAGAAGACAACGAGTGACGACAGGTGATGATGATGATGATTAACAAAGACTAATTAACTAAACAGGTGACGAAAATGAACTAATGAAAATGACGACAGAGATGATGAAAACACTGAAGATGGAAAACAAACTAAAAGTCCATGATAAACAACAGAAAACACATTAACAATGTGACAGAACCCCCCCCTCCCCCCAGGCGCGTCCTCGCGCCGTAAAACATCCAAAGGGGTGGGAGGGTGGGCGCCCTGGAGGCTGATGAACAGGTGGCCGATCTGGAGCAGGAAGCCTCCAGGGCGGAGCAGGACGTGCAGGTGGCCAGGGCGGAGCAGGATGAGGGCGTGGCCATGGCGGAGCAGACGGACCCTCAGGCGTCCATGGTGGTGAGGACCCTTCGAGTGGCCACGGCGGAGACGACCCTTTGGGCGGCCATGGCGGTGAGGACCCTTCGGGCGGCCATGGCGGTGAGGACCCTTCGGGCGGCCATGGCGGTGAGGACCCTTCGGGCGGCCATGGCGGTGAGGACCCTTCGGGCGGCCATGGCGGTGAGGACCCTTCGGGCGGCCATGGCGGTGGCCTATAGCCCCCCCCCAAAAAGTACTTGGGGAGAGTGACAGGATTTGGAACCGGCTCAGGGACAGACACCGGCTCAGGGACAGACACCGGCTCAGGGACAGACACCGGCTCAGGGACAGACACCGGCTCAGGGACAGACACCGGCTCAGGGACAGACACCGGCTCAGGGACAGACACCGGCTCAGGGACAGACACCGGCTCAGGGACAGAAACCGGCTCAGGGACAGACACCGGCTCCAGTGTGTGCGCAGCCCACACACACCACATGGTTGTGGCCATGATGGCCAGACTCGCGGTCACTGAGGACACAGGCGGTGGATACATGGCGTGAATAGTCTCTGGGCTGGACGGGACCAGCGGTGCAGGAAGCTCTGGGCTGGACGGGACCAGCGGTACAGGAAGCTCTGGGCTGGACGGGACCAGCGGTGCAGGAAGCTCTGGGCTGGACGGGACCAGCGGTGCAGGAAGCTCTGGGCTGGACGGGACCAGCGGTGCAGGAAGCTCTGGGCTGGACGGGACCAGCGGTGCAGGAAGCTCTGGGCTGGACGGGACCAGCGGTGCAGGAAGCTCTGGGCTGGACGGGACCAGCGGTGCCGGAAGCTCAGGGCTGGACGGGACCAGCGGTGCAGGAAGCTCTGGGCTGGACGGGACCAGCGGTGCAGGAAGCTCTGGGCTGGACGGGACCAGCGGTACAGGAAGCTCTGGACTGGACGGAACCAGCGGTGCAGGAAGCTCTGGGCTGGACGGGACCAGCGGTGCAGGAAGCTCTGGGCTGGACGGGACCAGCGGTGCAGGAAGCTCAGGGCTGGACGGGACCAGCGGTGCAGGAAGCTCTGGGCTGGACGGGACCAGCGGTGCAGAAAGCTCTGGGCTGGACGGGACCAGCGGTACAGGAAGCTCTGTGCCGGGCAGCGATGAGGGCTCTGTGCCGGGCAGCGATGAGGGCTCTGTGCCGGGCAGCGATGAGGGCTCTGTGCCGGGCAGCGATGAGGGCTCTGTGCTGGGCAGCGATGAGGGCTCTGTGCTGGGCAGCGATGAGGGCTCTGTGCTGGGCAGCGATGAGGGCTCTGTGCCGGGCAGCGATGAGGGCTCTGTGCTGGGCAGCGATGAGGGCTCTGTGCCGGGCAGCGATGAGGGCTCTGTGCTGGGCAGCGATGAGGGCTCTGTGCTGGGCAGCGATGAGGGCTCTGTGCTGGGCAGCGATGAGGGCTCTGTGCTGGGCAGCGATGAGGGCTCTGGCGCAGGAAGCTCTGGGCTGGACGGGACCAGCGGTGCAGGCGGCTTGGAGCTGGACGTCAACCGTCCAGGGTCGAAGAGGGACCAAAGCGGAGAATGGTGTCGGGGTCCATCTCGACCACCGCCTCTACTGCGGCCTCCACGGGTCCCGCGAAATCTGGCCAGACGGGTTCCCTCAAACGACCCTCCATGGGCAAAGGCTGGGAGATCTTGGCTCTCCTTGGCCAGGGCGAAAATTCTTACCCATTCGTCCATTTTAGATTGGTCGGTCAATCTGTCACGGGTATGGTGCGGATGAAGACAGGCTGAGGCCCAAAGTTCCAATTCAAACTTTTACTAGAATCAAACTTAAACGAAACTGGTACAAGCAAGGGTAACACATCCAATACAACGTAACATAAGCAAACATTAGCATAAGCATTGACCGACAACTCAAGGGTGAGAGACAGGAACTTAAATACACAGAAGACAACGAGTGACGACAGGTGATGATGATGATGATTAACAAAGACTAATTAACTAAACAGGTGACGAAAATGAACTAATGAAAATGACGACAGAGATGATGAAAACACTGAAGATGGAAAACAAACTAAAAGTCCATGATAAACAACAGAAAACACATTAACAATGTGACAACTACTGCTTTATGAATAATATGAATTCGGACATACTACTCGACTCACACACTGTTTTTTGCCTGTAGTATGGAAGTAGCCATTCAGATGCAGGGCAGGTTGCAGTCTAGTCCAGGCTGGTTTATATAGTGCGATTAATTCTAGTCTTGTTGGTCAGCTTGGGTTAGTTCACCCAAAAATGAAAATAATGTCATTAATGACTCACCCTCATGTCGTTCCAAGCCCTTAAGACCTCCGTTCATCTTCGGAACACAGTTTAAGATATTTTAGATTTAGTCCGAGAGCTTTCTGTCCCTCCATTCAAAATGTATGAATGGTATACTGTCCATGTCAATAAAGGTAATAAAGACATCATCAAAGTAGTCCATGTGACATCATTGGGTTAGTTAGACATTTTTGAAGCATCGAAAATACATTTTTGTCCAAAAATAACAAAAACTATGACTTTATTCAGCATTGTATTCTCTCCCGGGTCTGTTGTGAATCTGGGTTCACGACTCCGCAGTGACACTGCTGACGTAAGACGCTGCTGACGTGTTATCTGGTGCGCCCGAGCTTCGTTTACAGTCTGAGGGAGACGCACGATGTAAACAAAACAATCTTCGCAAACATGTCTAAGGATTTCGACACAGAGGAAGACTTGCATTTTTTTGCCCATCCATATTTATTTGAACCCGAATACTACACGGACGAGATAACACGTCAGCAGCGTCTTACGTCAGCAGCGTCACTGCGGAGTCGTGAACGCAGATTGACAACAGACCCGGAAGAGAATACAATGCTGAATAAAGTCGTAGTTTTTGTTATTTTTGGACAAAAATGTATTTTCGATGCTTCAAAAATTTCTAACTAACCCACTGATGTCACATGGACTACTTTGATGATGTCTTTATTACCTTTATGGACATAAACAGTATACCGTTCATACATTTTCAATGGAGGGACAGAAAGCTCTCGGACTAAATCTAAAATATCTTAAACCGTGTTCCGAAGATGAACGGAGGTCTTAAGGGCTTGGAACGACATGAGGGTGAGTCATTAATGACATTATTTTCATTTTTGGGTGAACTAACCCTTTAAGAAGCCTGGTGGAGCACCAACATCCAAAACAACATACAGTATTCTGGTGAGCAACTACTGTGGTCTTTTCAGCAGCAGTGTTGTTTTCTTAGTGTAAATAACCTCATATATCACTATTTAAAGTGGCAGCAAAACAGTTCACGTCACTGAGCAAGCTAAACAGGACAAAATAAGTGTCATATATAGTTAAAGAAATGCTAAATCTAAATGGCTAGCACTGAACAAACTCCTGTTTGACAAGTTGAACCCTGTGCGACTATCAAACAAGCTAATTTCCCTCAACATTCTCATTTTCCTTCTTTATGATTTCACCAGCTTTGCAACAAAATCACAGCAGCATGGCGCTAATAGAAAATAACTTGCAAAGAGCTGAGACTGCACTCTGTATGGACAGCCCAAAGGGCCATTATTGGAACTGTCCAAGCTTTCAGTTACTCTAATTGCGGTTCTAGCCTTAATAATATACACTTTAACCACTGGGTCTAATAAGAAAATGGTAAATGGTAAATGGACTGCATTTATATAGCGCTTTTATAGACCCATGGCCACCAAAGCGCTTTACAATTTGCCTCTCATTCACCCAGTCACTCATACATTCATACACCGACGGCGGTGTCAGCCGTGCAAGGCGCCACTCAGCTCGTCGGGAGCAGCTGGGGTTAGGTGTCTTGCTCATGGACACCTCGACACTTGGTCCAGTGGAACCGGGGATCGAACCACCAACCTTTCAGTTTGTAGACAACCTACATGAACCACTGAGCCACTGCTGCCAAAAGAAACGAGAGACGGAAATCAAATCCCATTCAGCGTACATTTTCTCATAATCCTTTTTCATTGTAGAGAATTCTCTTACAGTGGGCTGGTTTCTTAAAGGATTTAGAGAGATCATGCTCAGCTTCTCTTTGGGAGCTGAAAGTAGAACTGAATTTAATCTTATCACAGGTCATTGTAGATTTTTTTTTTTTTTTTTTATTGTATTCCTTGTCAGATCAGACTCAAAAATAGATTAATAATAATAATTCTTATACATCAATGTGGTAACTGATTCTATCTGTCAAATAAATGAGCATTCTGTCATCATTTACTCACCCTGTCATCCCAGACCTGTATGAAATGAATCTAAAGAAGAAACATAATCTATATTATTGGAACCCATTGACTTTCATTGTATGGATGAAAAAAATCTATGAGACAGTTTTCTAAATATCTTCTGTTCCACTGAAAAAAAAAAGTCCTACAGGTTTGGAACGACATGAAGGTGAGTACATGACAGAATTTAGGGTGAACAATGCCTTTAACACAAGATTAACATTTAAAATTTTAAATGCCTTTAAAGGGATAGTTCACTTTGAAATTAAAGCGTACCTGAAGTGCATCCAAAATGTAGGTGTCTTTGTCTCCGCAGTAGTTTCAATTTTGATATTTTTAGGTCAAACCGTTCTTGTCTGTCAGTCATATAATGCAGGTATATAGGTACTGTCTCCAAAAGCATGCAGAGATGTCTCTAATAGCATGCAGAGAAAAGTCCAAATTAAAAAATTCCCCATCGTAAGTGCACATTGATGGCCTAAGATGGCGCGAACTCATCTGTGAGTGTTGAGTTTTCACTTATTCCCAATTTGTAAACCTTCTATCTTGACACACTACTCGCTTCATTGTTCAGGTCAATCAAAGGCATACGTTGAGCCGTACAGCCAATCACACGCGTTTCTGCTGAGTTTAAAAATGCAACGTCCAATCGAAGGCGGTTAGATCAGTTTCCGGGGAAGAAATCTGGTGTAAACAGATAATTTGGACGTCAATGTGTAAAAGAGATAAAAACTATATAAATACTGTTCGTTTTATCACATAAACCGCTTGTTTCGTGTCTTAGGCCATCAATGTGCACTTACGATGGGGACTTGTTTCATTTGAACTTCTCTGTGCATGCTCTTTGAGGTGGTGACCATACACCTGCATTATATCAGACAGACAAGAACGGTTTGACCAAAAAATATAAAAATTGAAACTACTGCGGAGACAAAGACACCTACATCTTGGATGCACTTCAGGTAAGCGAAAACATTAATTTCAAAGTGAACTATCCCTTTAACATTTTGGAAAAGTGTCAGTTAATAATATCAAGTAGCTGACAGCTGTAAGAAGTAACACTAAACATGCATATATTAAATACTCCCTGATGTATAGAACCACTCAGTTGAGCTCAATGGGCTCTGACACAGTCAATGAGAGATATTTAAGGAACTATTTAAAGGAATCACAGGAGCGACTGACTCATTGAGTTTTATCAGATCAGACTGTGAGAGTTTTGGAGATTCGCTGAGATTCGACTTTGGAGAGAAACCGATAATACGAGATAGCTTGCTAAGCTCCTTGTTCTCACCTTCATTTTACTTATTCCACCATCATAAAGTCTGAAGATCCTGGTTATTCAACTTTAATGTCTTTTGGATTGATTGAAATAGAGCTATGCTTTTAGTTCTTGTTCAGTTTTCCACATCTATCGTCAAAAACCCCCACAACATTTTAGAGTTTTTTATAATACAAATAAAACCTCCAAATCTATAACGTCTGATGCAGTTTTAGCTTCTCTCTCTGTATGCCAGCGGGTCTCTGCTGCCTGATTTATGGACGGCCAGCATGCACATCCCGCCCCAAGGACAAATCAAGAGACAGCTTCAGATGTCAGGCTATAAAGCAGCTGCTGACTGGGTTCTTATTCAGCAATTGCCGCTACCCCACTTAATTCACTGGCGTTTATTTAAAGCACAAAGAGAGACTATCAAACATTGAGTGGTGATTCTTTAAAGAAATTTTGATGGACATGGCGCTCGTGGTTTAAGGTGACAGATACAAATGTTACTGTCAATCAGTGTGAAATTGATGATCTCAATGTGCTTTGAAGAAGAAAAAAAACTTAAGGTGAATATATATATATATATATATATATATACACACACACACACACACATTACATTATTTTATTTTTTATTATGTGAATAAAAATTTTTATTTACATTTTTTTATTTAATTTTTATTGTGAATTTTTAAATAAAACACACGTTTATTTTATTCCGCTTTTTTATTTCGTTCAAAGATGATAATGTAAAAAAAATTTTTTTTTTATTATTTAAAGCTCATAAAAAATTGAGATGTTCATGTCCACATGCTACATTAAAGCAAAACATAGTTTTAAGAAGTAGTTATATTGATTTAGCAGTATTGTGGCAATTTTTGCAATACTGCAAAAAAAAAAAAAAAAAAAAAAAAAAAAGTTTTATATTAGTTTGAATTGTACCTGTTAACATGTCACTATTGTCACTTAATGTATAAATGCACATATATTTGCTTAAATAGACAAGCTTGATTGCTTGTATCATTGCAAAATGTAAACTATATTATCACCCAACACAAAACATTTGACCTGCCTTGGCATATATGAGCAGACAACTATGTCAGGACAAGAAATCAAATAAAAAAAATCATGTAAAATAAATACATACAACAAACAGTCATAAAATTTAAATGCATGTTCCCACATTTCAGACAGGATCACTGACAAAAGCTCCAAACCAACCTGCGGCAAAAGCTGCAATGCTAATGGATTCATTCAGGCGAAAAATGAACTTTTTAAATCATTGTTTACACAGCGTGAGTCAAATAAAGTGAAAATGGCAACGCAGTCAAGTGTGCACATGTCCAACTCAGCAATAAGTGTTAAACTTCTCTCTTTGGATAGCTCAAGCAATACCGAGCTGATGACTCAGATGCCGTGTGCTCTGTTCACTCATAAACGCATTGTAATTTGTTTTTGATGTGTGTTACATTAGTCAGCAACAAACAGAAACCACCGCAATCACAATGCTGAGAGGCTTCTCCTGACAGCTTGTCGGCCTGATCTATGATGTCACTTATAACAACGCTGTGGGGAGATAGTAAGGTGAACGTCCTTCTTCATTATTAAAATGAATCTCTCCTCCGCAGCCATGCAGAGCCAGTTCTGGCGCTGTGAAATGGAGAGGCAGGAGCTCTGATCATTTTTGAATGAATCCCTTCTCCTGACTCCTAAATAATGGCATGAATATTTCGGTGTGGAAGCCTCTAACTTTGCACTTGAAATCATGGCAAGCCTGCAATTTTAAAGTCGGCCCTTTTCAATTATTCAAATATCATTCCAGTAACAATATTTTTCCATCACGAGGCCATTTAGCCAGGTAGCGAAGGAAGGATTTTTCACCCCATTCTCTTCAAAAAGCACTCATCTCTGCTGTGTATGAAGAGAATATATTTATGTCTAAATCTGGGACAGTTGCATGGATTTCAAAAATGAACAGAGAAAAGAGGAATATCGTCACTCGCTTTTCTTTGTCGGAGAGAAATGCAATCATGTCCATTTATACCATATAGGTAAGATTATTATTCCTTTTAATGTCAAAGTTGTTTCTAACTAATTGCATGGATGTAGTCAAATATGAAAGTTTAAGAATCTGCCATTGAAAACCAATCTTAATTGGCAGCTAATCCTAATATTGGGGTACACTGTAAAAAAATATTTTCATGATTTGTTATCACAACTTTTTATCCTTTGTCAAATCAACTTTCGATAACTAATGTGTGAAGATAACATACTATTTTGAGTTTCTGTTTATTAAACCATTCTTCATTGTATTAACACAAATTTGTAATTACAACGTACTAAAATGTAAGGCAACTTGCTTTTTAAAGTTAAACCAACATTTTTTTTTTTCAAGTGTACAATAATGTCCCCCTCATTGTCTATAGTTTACGGTCCTGCAAGCAGTTCATAATGACACATAATCAAACAATCTTCCACCAATTTCCCTTTTTTTCATAGTATAGTAGTATTACATCATGTTGTCGTCGCTCTTTGGCTTTTAACCCCATTGCTTGCAACGGACAAGTATTGTTCCCAACGGACAAGTATTGTTCCCAGAAAAGCCCTTGATGGGCTCTTCCTTGTCAAGTCGACTCACAGTGAGACTGTGTTTGACTCAGGCAAATAGGCTCCCTCAACCAGTACATCTGCCAAGAGCACACTGCTGGAGAGCTTGCCATGTAAATCCAGCAAAACAAACAGTTGAAAAGCAGCTCCAAACACGCCAGGCCCCCTTGGCAGATAGAGCATCACTGGCCTAGAAATCATGTCTCCACTAAAACAGCATCTGTGTATGTGTCGTGTCTGCTAGAAACAGACAACATATGCTTCCCCCTCTGGAAAACATTACTTCTTGGCCAAAAGCTGCTTTGCATGAGACATCTGACTACTATTATGCTCAGATGTCACAAAAATGAAATCTACACTATGACAAACTATCCATCTATCCATCCATCCAAATTTAATCACTGTATATACAGTAGAAAACAAACAAACAAAATAAATAAGTAAATAACTCTAAATCTGGCACAATGTAATCACTTTATACATGTCTTTTTAATAAATATATAAAATGTATTTTAAATTATACATACTTTACACAGTGATCATCATTCTTCAAAATCTACTAGAATAGTATTGTCAAAAAAGTGGTTCAACATAAATTTGTTTTTCTTTTTTGGGGGGATGGTAACCATGTTATATTTTGCCTGGAGTGCCAGAATCACCAGATTTTAGGGGTTTCTCACTTTCATAATTTCAGTTTAACCCTGCACAAGGTAGGCCTATACTACAACATGAACAAGTGGACAACAGTGTATTGTGTACAAAGGTTCTGCATAGTGATCCCACTTTCACTGTTGAATGCTTGCTATATGTTTGTAAGAAAGTGTGTGTGTGTGTGTGTGTGTGTGTGTGTGTGTGTGTGTGTGTGTGTGTGTGTGTGTGTGTGTGTGTGTGTGTGTGTGTTTAATTCATGCAAACAAAGAGCATGCACCAAAATTCATAACCATTTTATAAATGAAAATGTATGTACTAGTATATTTATATTGGGGGATATGAATGCTGACATATCTGATAATAATTCTTTGTTTGGCCAACAGCTAATTAGGTTTTGCCTG
Organism: Phoxinus phoxinus; assembly: GCF_949152265.1. Lineage (NCBI taxonomy): Eukaryota > Metazoa > Chordata > Actinopteri > Cypriniformes > Leuciscidae > Phoxinus > Phoxinus phoxinus. The sequence goes on along the minus strand of NC_136880.1, from coordinate 32,155,402 downwards.
GATAGCAAGTTGTTTTTTTCCAGCCAAACATTATTACCAGCAGAAAGCTTTACATATATAAGTGAGGCATGGAATACAACATCCTGGCTGGATCACTGTATATGTACAGCAGATGCACATGATTCCCTAGATAAACTTGAAATATTATATAACTTAGCTACAACAGACCACATACCAATTGCAATTATGCTAAATGTTGAAAGTTTACCTGAGTTGACTAAATGTGAACATTCCGAACGAAAAAGCAAATTAGACTGGGCAAGACTCACAGCAAATGATCTTTGGAGATATAAATTATTGACAGAGAAGAGGTTGAGTAATATAGAAGTCCCAAATGAGACTATTGTGTGTGATAATGCTGGTTGTAAGAATCCTAAGCACAAGTACAATCTATGTAAGCTGTATGATGAAATAGTGGGTTGCTTAGATGATGCCAGTAGATCTTTTTGCCAAAAAAGGGTTAAAAAATATAATTTTAAGGCCGGATGGAATGATTATGTCTCTGAACTGCATTTGCAGGCCAGAGTAGCATTCAAACACTGGGTCTTAAAAGGTAAAGCTAGGTATGGCCCAGAATTTGAGGATAAGAAAGTGGCAAATGCTAAATTTAAATACGCTCTGCGATATATAAAAAGGAACGAGCTGTCCATGAGAGCAAACTCATTGGCCAAGAACCTTCAGCAAAATAATGTTTATGAATTTTGGAAAGAAGTTAAGGCTATAAATAACAGGAAAATACCTATGCCGAATAGCATGGATGGGGCAGTTGGGGCTGAGGATATTGTCAACTTGTGGAGGAAACATTATGAAGGTCTTTTTAATTGTGTGGAGAGGAAGGACTTTAAAGTTGGTCATGTATCAAATGATGTAGGTATGATTATTACACCTGATGAGGTGAAGTACGCAATCGAGAAATTGGCCGATAATAAAGCTGGTGGTCCAGACCGAATAACAGCTGAACATTTGAAACACGCTAGCTCTAGGATCTCAGTGCTACTTGCTTTGTGTTTTACAGGTTTTTTATTTCATGGAGTGTTACCTGATTCCATGATAACAGTCTTACTAGTGCCTGTTATTAAAGATAAAACAGGTAAAATAACCGGGACAGAAAACTATAGGCCAATTGCTTTGGCGAGTGTCCTCTCGAAAATATTTGAACAAATCCTCATGGATAGGGTCAAAGAATATTTAACAACTACGGATAATCAATTCGGCTTTAAAAGTAAGCATGGCACTGATTTATGCATATATTCGTTAAAAGAGGTAGCTAGTAAGTTCAATGCTCATAATTCCACAGTTTTCATGTGTTTCTTAGATGCTTCCAAGGCGTTTGATAGAATTAACCATACTAAGTTATTTACAAAATTGCAGGAAAGAGGGGTTTCCCCATATATGATAAGAATCTTACATTTTTGGTATATACATCAAACTCTAAAAGTGCAATGGGGTGATAACGTATCGGAGCCGTTTTATACGACGAATGGGGTTCGGCAGGGGGGGTTATTGTCACCCCTTCTTTTTAACCTATATGTGGATGGTCTTTCGGTAGAATTAAATGAGTGTAAGACTGGATGCCTGATAGGTGATAGTATCATTAATCATTTGATGTATGCTGACGATGTTGTCATTATGTCTCCGTACAGTGCCGGCTTACAACAGTTGCTTCGAATTTGCTCAAGCTATGGTATGAAGCATGACATAAAATTTAATATTAAAAAGAGTGTTATCATGATTGTTAAAGCCAAAGAAGACCTTAAACTAAATTTTCCTTCTTTTTATTTAGATGACCAAGTTTTAAATGTAGTGAATAAAGTAAAATACCTAGGTCACATCATTAAAAATGATTTAAACGATGATGATGATGTGCAGCGCCAGTGCTGTAAACTTTATGGGCAGGCTAATATGCTTGCTCGTAAATTTTGTATGTGTACAGATGAGGTTAAAATAACTCTATTTAGGGCATACTGTACTTCTTTATATACAGCCCACCTTTGGTGTAAATACTCTAAAGCAAAGATGAGAAAGCTTCAGGTGGCATTCAATGATGCACTTAGATTTTTGCTTAAGCTTCCAAGGTGGTCAAGTGCAAGCCAAATGTTTGTGGGTAATAATGTGCCTACGTTGAATGCTGTTTTAAGGAAATGTATGTATAATTTTATATGTAGATTGAGTGTTTCAAAAAATAGTATTATTAGGGTCTTAAATGACATTACATTGAGTGATACAAGGTATTTTTCTTGTTTTTGGAAGCATTGGAAAGAAAGCTTGTATGTCTTTTAAATTGTATTTGGTGTTTGTTTGTTAATTTATGATGTATGTTTATATGGACCCATGGGTCTGGAATAAAGACATAATAACCGGGCACATTTACAAATTGAATTGCCACTTCAACCCTTACATTAGACTGCATTATCAAAATCAAACCATTTCAGCACAAGTGCATGTCAGCTCACAGAAGGACATTTCAGTTTACCTTAAACCTGCTTCTCCTCCAGGGTGCAGGGTATTATTCCAAATGACTGCTGTCTGTCAGTAGTGAACACTACTGTAACTGTTCATCTGGGAAAGGATCGTCTGAGGCTTTGCTTCGTTTGCAGAAATGCAGCGTCCACTGACTGAACAGCTCGCTTTTATTATCTATCTGAACGGATGGCTGTCACATCATCATTTGTTGCGCCTGTAATTCCGTATATCCCTTGCGAAATGCCGCGTGTATGCTGTGAGAGACAATATAACACATCCGAGCTCGCAAATGAATGAGTAGTATTAGCCAGATTCGGTGTAGTGTGCAGGCTGTGAAGAGCGCTTACGGTCCCTCAGGAGGAAGCAACAGCCTGTGAGATGATGATGATGCTGCTGCTGCACGCGCGGCGCGGAAAGGGTCAGGAAACGAACCCACACCTTTACAGACGTTAAACGAGAAGAAAGCATCAGCCAATGAGCGTGCGTCATGTTTCACATGACCACCGGCCAGAGAATATGTCACAAATGAAAAAAGTGACAGCATTCACATGCAACATGGCTTTATCTTTTGGAAACGTGCTGAGTTTATAATGGTCAAGTAATTAGGGATCATGAGATCCTATTTTTTTAAAGTTAATTTGACTACATAGCGAAAAGGTTAAAGTTGACTACATAAAGAAAAGGTTAAATAGACTGCAAAGCATTTGGTTGGTTATGCTATATATATATATATATATATATATATATGTAAAGTCCAGGTTCAGAAAGTAAAAGTCCTCTCAGTAGCCTATTTTGTTCCAATCATCTGAATTTCTTCTTCTTTGTGTTTTAACGGCACCCGAATTTGTTAATTAGCAGTTTTTCAGCCAGTAGATATCTAATAAGTGAAATCAGCTGGCTGAGTTCATGGGTGGAATAAACATATGACAGGACTTTTACTTTCTGACCCCTGGCTTGGACTTTACACCTCTATATAGCCCGGAATCAATCAATCAATCCATTCATCCATCCATCATCTATCCATCCATCCATCCATCGTAAATGGTAGGCTACTGCTAAAAAAAAAATAGTCTAATAATATATCCAAGACAAATTAACCTCCTTATACCGGTATATAATAAGACAGTAGACTTTAACAGGCTTTTTTTCATATCAGTGCTGTTGCAAGAAACTATAAGCAGATGAACCACTTGTTTGAAACACAATGCTGGTCTACTGACCTATTACAGTAATTGCACATTTTATATTGCACTGACTGGACCAAATAAACACATCAGTAAATGAATATTCAACTAATTATGATAATAATCAAACCCCACTCACAATTTGTTTTGTTTTTTGAGGGAACTTTACCTTTTAGTATCACGACTTGTCAATCTGTTTTTTTGCAAGCAAAATAAATGAAAATACCTTCTGTTTACAAACTAGTTCCAGTATGAGGGAAGATAAATGACTTTTGCAGACTTAAACAAAGACACGATCCCGCATCAGTATGCACACAAACTCCATCAAGCTCTACCTATATGCATGCACGCACATTTATACGGGCTCACACACACACACACACACAGCAAGGTGCCACATCACTGACAGGTTTGATTATGACAGCTGGCAGAGATTTGTTGCATAAATTAGAATACCAGCAGAAGGGATCTGTGACAAATCTGAATGAGCCTTCTGAACTCATCTGTGTCAATGCATTTAAAGCAGGAAATGTGCTTTAGTGCAAAGCATAGGCCTACGTGTCATTTGACATCTTTCTAATTAAATATTACAAGACTGCCATTCCCTCCTCTCTCACTGCTACACTGTCTTTAGATGTGAAGGAATGATTACATAAAAATGTCACCTCGATAAGCATGATATGTTTTTTTTGGTTGCTGCAATGCCATTTTCCAGCCACTGATCTTTCATCAAGTATATTTTATATCAGTGATGATGTTCCGTTTAAAAAAAAAACATAACAGTACATTAGTACACAAATTATAATTACAACTATGAATTTATCTGTTATTAAATGAATAAAATTAGGCGTCTGAATCTAGCATTAGCCATTATCTCATATCGAAAGGCCAAACCTAATTAACCTGCCTTACAGAAGCCCTTGTTTCTTTCCCTTGCTTTGATGCCTGGGAGGCACATAATTCATGTCCTTCTTATATTTCCATGATCCGTAAGAGCAGCGAGGCTCCCTGTAGAACAGGAGGATGACTTTTCCCATACATCTGCCTTATTTATTCATATTATCCAGTCGTTTTCCTTCTCAGCTACACCTCCTCCCACTTAAGCAGTTTGTCAATTAATACACTCCGCAGGAGTGAGATGAAGCGACAGCATGGTGACGAATCATCTAACTACAAAAGGCAGGCAGTCTAAATATTTAGAATGTGATCTGTGCCTGTTTCAGCAGATTGATGAAATTCTAGCCAGTGTAGCGCATCTCTAAAGAGTGCTTCAGGACAGCAGTATCAGAACAACAAGAGGCGGGGTGGTCAGAGAAGAAGAGATATTCTGGAGCACAAAGAGATCAACTCTCTTGCTGTGCTGCTATGTGCCACCTGCCTGGACAAGGAGACCCAATGCCAACTCCACGTGATGCCTGGTAAGAGTTGGCACCGTGACAATTCAGCTGAATCTAAGGTCACATTTGGAGTTGAAGGCAAGCTTTTAAAAATGAAACACCACCTATAAATCAGATCCATATATGGCCCCCACAATAGCTCACATTATTTCAATAACCTGCTATCTACCTTATTTTTCAAGTATAAGAGTGGGTGCTGCCATTTGTAAAATACGGTGTCATCTGCTTCCAGTTCTTTTCAGCTGTAGGCCTACAAATCAGCTAGTAGGTCTAATATTGCAAACTGGTATTTCTTACTATAATATTTTAATGTATTGTAATAGGTTTATTACTGCACTTTTACAATTTCTTCTCATTATTTCCCTATAGCGGTGAATGTCTCGCATATTCGCTTTGAAAAATAAGGTGAATACTAAATGGAAAATTTTCAACATAGTAAACATGAAACAATATTTGCAACACATTTGACTTCTGCTTCTGAAATCAGACAAAACAAGACTTAATAAGCAGAATTTTAGGTCGATTCCTTAATTTATATATAGCCTAAAAAAAAAAACTGTAGAAAATGTGTTTCTTTAACGCTGTTATGTGATTGGGACGTCATTAAAAATCATGATGCTAATCAGATGATATTTCAGGAGTATATTTCAAGTTGATGCAGGACAACACTGTGGGAAATATTAAATTACGCACCAGAAGGAAGTGAGGCGATTGGCGGAGTGGAAGTAAGGGCAAGGTCACAGGAGGACTATGAGACTACATGAATCGCCATGGTGCTCACGCTACACAAGTGTTTTTGTCATCTGTCGTCTTCTTGTCTTAGCGCTCATACTACACAACACAAGAGATATATCTCACTGCAGAACCACACGTCACAGCAGTCTGGGGACAGCAGCGACAGGCCAGAAGCATCAGATCGGTAGTTAGGATCCACTATTGGGCCCTGTCCTAAATGGCACACTTCATGTGGACTTTCGGTCTCGTGGACTTAAATTGCGCGTGCTCGCTGAGTCTACGAGTCCGTAGGCCATCCTATTCATCATTTTAACGCTCTGAAGTGTGCTCAGCACCACCCCCTTTATACCCTTGAAGCGGTCTTCCGCGAAGCCCGCATGGATGCAGGCTTCACGCACTTTAACTACCCAGAATCCTTGCGAAAGGCCAATCAGACAACGGATGGGAGGAGCTTTCGCTCACGGACAATTGTTAACATGGCTGAGAAGAAAATATTTAAGTGTGAATATCATGGTTTGTATGACCTAGGTGTACATTTTACCAGTTGTTACCTAGTTTATACAAACATTATGGTCATCAACCAGTGGTTGATGTCTCAAACATAAATATATACAGTATTTATATTTAATATAAACATAAATAGCTTGCTGAATAATAGGCTACGATCGCATTATGATTCATTAAATAAATAGAACCGAATGTCAGGGCTTTACTGAGTATATGTAAATGTAGAAATATAATACTTAAACAACAACCGGACCGTCTTCCTATTTCCGGCGTGACAATCGAGTCTGTCCCAAAAATACCTCTCAATGCGCCCACGTGGACTCGCGCCAAGGGCCCTATAGGTCTGCACTACATGACGTCACCAAAGTGTGGACTCTGAGGAAGTCACAAGTCCGGAGTGTGCCATTTGGGACAGGGCCTAACTATAAGCTCTACCTTAACGAATGCCCAACCCCACCCAACCACTGGGTGGTTGATGCTATAAGCTCCACCGCAACACCGGTCTGAGATTACTGTCCTGGCGCTGCTGTCCTCAGACCGCTGTGATGTATGGCTCAGCGGGTCTGCAATTGGTTACACAATGCCGATAAGGTAGCCTACACTAACTACATGAATTTTTGGCAAAAAATTCTCAAATGAATTCGTGAGATATTAGAGAGCCTCTCATCAAGCTCGCTGCACTGTCCAAGACATATGTGCAAAAAAAAGAGAAATTGGGCAGTAATATAGGGATTTTTTTCAACTTTATAAACTTTAATCACTGACTTCCGGCAACAGCCGTACACGTTCATGAGAGTCGAGTTAAAGCGGAAAGGGTGACCTCTGGCCCTTTCAAAAACACATCGCTTAATTTCAGAAGCCCTTTATTAACCCCCTGGAGCCATATGGATTACTTTTATGATGGATGTGCTTTTTTGGGGGCGTTAAATCTATGGTACCATTCACTCCAATTATAAAGCTTGGAAGAAACAGGATATTTTTTAATATAACTCTTGATTGTGTTTGGCTGAGGAGGTTACACCCAGGATGGCTTGAGGTTGAGTAAATTATGGGATAATTTAAATTTTTTAATACACTATTCCTTTAATGAGCACTGTTTTGGCCGAGATCCGGGGTTTTTTGTTTCAGACCTTGGAAATCTGTTTGCGACAGCAAAATACAGCCAAAAGTCGTGTAGTGTGAGCCTGCCTTAAGTGTGCTCTGTGACGTCAGCCCAAAAGAAAAGTCGACTCGTTTCTGTGGCGGATAAAATTATTACATTTGGTACAATCAATTTATCACATCCAATAATACCAGGATCCAGTATTGCGAAAGTATATAGTAAATTCATTTTCCATGTTTACGTTATTTTCTAATGGTGATTCATAATGGAGATGAAAATATTCAAATGCAGACAGGCCATTAGTAGTTTTACGGTGCTTTTAATAAATATATTTGCACACTCTGAATTCAAGCAGTTATATTAACCATCCCTCAGTTTGCAGATTGAAGTTGTGCCAAATGCAGAATGACGCTATAGCAGTAAGAGAAGCATCATCAATTTGGTCTTGCATGCTCAAATGCCCACCTCTAAAGCATCATTACACATCCTCAGTATCAGGCGTCATCAACTGCTACTTAAAAAGCAGTCCAGCAATCTCTTACTGCATCTCCTTCAAATATATTTCATACTTTTCAGCACGTGTCATTACATTATAAATTTATTAGTACAAACTTAACACTGCAGGCCTATTGATAAAATACACACAATTCTGAGTCATGTTTATGTTTTAAAGGTCCACTACAGCCAGGGATGGATATAATGAGACCTTGTGATCTGCGTCTGTCAGCAGGAACCCCAAACTGAGCCCCATCCATGCCCGCACACACAATCACACAACATTCACATCAACGTCATTTCAACAGCAGGGCTCATTATATGAATGCATCGTATGAGTGCAAGGGGAGACCTCCATTCCTTCCGTGCTCATCTTTGCTCAAGTATGATACAGAAGACAGGAGGAGAGGATGGAAGATGGAGGTAGGGGGTGCGTGCCTGCTTGCCAGTTGGCAGATTGAGTCCATGCTTTTGTTTATTTGAGAATCTTGTGGTAAGGATAGAGATTGAGGGTGGAAGTAAAGGCCTGGATATCTGTGATGGTAGTGGCTGAGGCCAGTAAAGTGGAAGCGGGAAGGAAGGTGAGTTTGGAAACCTCCCCATACAATGACATCTTACTGCCCCCCTCCTCTCCAGTGGCCGGATGCTCCTTACTAGGAGGGTCGTTTTCTTCTACTCCATAACCAACAACCTGAAAAGACAATGCAACTGTAACACCTGGGGCCTGGTGTATAAACGTTGCGTACGTAGATTCACTGAATAGTTGAATCTCAAGCGAGCGGTATGCGGGTAAACTTACATGCACACTGAGCTTCCGGTTGCCTTGACCCCGATGCTCCATGAACCAGTTCACCAGTTCAGCCTTGGTCATAAGTTTCAGTGCATCAATCTGTTGTACAAGTACAAAAAAAAAAAAAAGTCCAAGTATATTCCCACAATTCATCATTAACACATTGCTGAGCTGTCAGACTTTGCTCATGTGCAACAGGGCTCCTCACCTCTCGGCTGAGTCTGTCGAAGATGTATTGCTGCGTGACCACCTCTGTCCAGTTCCTGTCCACCTCCTCGCCGAGATGGGTGTCTTCGCAACCCTTCAGCTTGACGAGAGCAGTCACCTGTGTCTTAAAGGCCTCATCACTCAAGCTGCTCATCTTCTCTCCAAAGCTCACCAGAAACTCCTCAATCTTTGTCTCCACCAGCTCAGTGCTGGAGCGCAGGAAGTGTGTGAAAAGAAGAAAAGTGTTTTTTGTCAGTTTCAGACCACATTAATGCACCCAAATTAACAGATTACATAATTTACAATGTGCATAAATATTTGCCCCCAATATTTGAACTCAACACGCACTATTAACCTAATAGGGTTCCCACACTTCCTGACCACACTACCATTCAAAAGTTTGGAGTCATTCGGATTTAAAAACATTTTTTTTTCAAAGAAGTCTCTTACGCTCACCAAGGCTGCAATTATTTGATCAAAAATACAGTAAAAGTCGTAATATTGTGAAATATTTTAATACATTTAAAAATGTTATTTTAGAATTAATTATTAATTTAATAATTAGATTTTACAGCAGCCATTACTCCAGTCTTCAGTGTCGCAAGATCCTTCAGAAATCATTCTAAAGCCGGGTGCACACTACGATTTATAATAGTCCTTTACGATTGTTCCTTGTCAGACTGTATGAACATGATCCCCGCTGTAAACCATGTCACACTGTAAGATCAAAGTTGTCAATGTTAGACTGTACGACAGTCAAGAGGTGTCAAAAACGGACGCACAAGATAAACTCCAGATGAGTTTTCATCAATGACGCGTTCGGTGATGTGAGATTGTGAGCTGCATTACATGCGGGATTGAAATGGTGGCTACAAAGAAATCTCTAATGTTCATTTTGGACATGGCTTGTCTTGAAAAATGAATGACAATTTGATGGTCGTCGTATGAGAGTCACATCTTCTGACACCGCCAGAATATCGTCGGAGGTCAAATTTTAGCACAACGGTCATTAATTGGCTGTCGGTTAACAAGTCAAATTAACGATTTAAGACTTCAGATTTAAGCCATGGATCAGAGGAATCTTTGCAAAATTAGTCTCAGGCGGCCAAATCGTGGCCAAAATCATACAGTGTGAACTCGGCTTGAGATAATGCTCAAGTAACATTTCTTGTTATTATCAATGTTGAAAACAGTTGTACTGCTTAATATTTGAGGAAACTTTTCTTCAGGATTCTTTGAAGAATATAACGTTTAAAGAAAGAACAGCATTTATTTTGAATGAAAATGTTCTGATTAATCCTTGCTTAATAAAATATGATTTTCTCATAACTTTTAGTTGTTTGTGAAGACTGGATAAAGATTTTTTTTAAATCCTTTGATAGGGACCTCAAGATTATTTCTAGATAAACAAATACTTTAGAACTAACCTTATTAGATTTTATAGATTTTTTTTAGAAATTCACACTTTTGAATAATTATCCTGTTTCCAGTGGTAACCCTGATGTACCTGAACAACCTTTATCAATATAGACTTTTATGAAGCAATACAATTTTATGCATCATTAAATACATGGATGTATTGTTAACATTCAGTGTATTTCACTTCAGAAATACTAAAGAGAGCCAATCAGTGAAAAGTAACACTGCAATTTAGTCAAGATAGAGGTGGAGATAAAGGTTAATTATGATTCTGAATTCAAGAGGCAGCAGCTGCAGTACATAAATCAGATAATTCGGATGCAGCAGTGAGAACTGCAACTAAAAAAGCACAGCGAGTGCTCACTTGAACTTTGTGGCCTGAGTCTCCACTGTGACTGAGAATCCAAGGACACCTGATGTGTTTCTACAGGTCGGGTAGACGTGATATCTGTGAAAATAGATGGAGTGCAACTAATTAAAACCAGCAACTGGAGTAAGATAATGTCTTAATGTTGCCCCTTCACCGCAGACTTACCCTAGTGTCTCTTTGGTTCGGAGGAAGTCAAAGCATGGCTCCTCCATGTGCATCTACAAGACAGCAGTCACAATGATAAGACATGGGTTAATGTAATGCCGCCCGTGTACGAACATGCTTTAGTCTGCAGCCAAAATAGTAGAATAGTACAGAAGTCGCCTTATTTAGGAGTTTTCTGATTTAAGCTGCAGAAGGGTAAGCATTTCTGGTAAGGCTGAACGATATTCAGTTTTAACATCGACATCGCGATGTGCGAGTGAGCGATAGTCACATCGCCGGAACATGCGATGTGAAGGGTAGTAGCACCAGGAGACATTACATGCGCTTCATGAGGTACGCGCGCGGTCTCTTGCTCTCTCTCCCTCTCCGCCATGCACGTGCTGTGCGGTTTGGAGCACAGTCTCTGTCTCGCGGGCGCGCTCGCTCTAGATTCCGGAGATTTTAACTAATTCGCGGGCATCAGTGAGCCGCTATCAATATGCGGAACTTCCGGGAGACTTGGGATGTCTGTATTTCTATACTGAAATAATATCGGCAATTCGGCATTAGAATAATTTATTTTTCATTAGGCTATTTTTTTGGTGCCCCCTCAGCTCTTGAGGCGCGTGGTGGGAGCGGCGACGCTGACAGGTGTTATGGTGTAAAGCTGCTGTTTAAATGTGTTCGGCTTTTCTGTTTACAGAAACATGTTCTCTAATCTGTTTAGAAGATTTATTACAAAACTTTAACGTTTTATATCATTTTGTTTATTTCATATGATTATGATGACCAACACCAACACTGGCACTTTGCTTTACTTTGGCACTTTGGCTAAGAAAAGTTGACTTAAAAGATTGTGAACCAAAATGCTTAAGTTGTTTTATAAAAAATATATTTATTTTAAGTTATCAGTAAACCAATCAGGGGGTTGGTGTAAAGCTGCTGTTTTATTTAAAAATGTGTTCTGCTTTTGTGTTTACAGAAATGTTCTAATTTTGGAATAAAATATTAAGTGACCTTTTTGTCACTTGTAATGAAGCTTGCTTATTAGTGAAATTATTAATATCATGGAATGGTAATTATTGTCTTCAGCCTGGAGTTATGGCGCTCAATATCGCAATATATATCGTTTGGGGAAAAAATATTGCAATGTAATTTTTTTCCAATATCGTGCAGCCCTAATTTCTGGTTAATTAGACAATGTTTTTATTATCATTATATTCAATGTGAAAAACAACAACAACATTCCCTTTAATGAGGCTTTAGTTTAATATGCAAACAATAATCCCAGGTAACACTTTATTTTAAGTTGGCGTAGTAACGTTATTACACGTACTTGCTACAGTAATAACAGTAAATTATGCATAATTACAAGTAACTAACCGTAAACCAAACCATAACTCTATAGTAAGTACATGTAGTTAATTAATATTACTCAGTACTTATTTGAGGAAGTACGATGCAAGCAACTACATCATGTTAAAATAAAGTGTAAGCTAATGTCAGGGATTGCCCACCATGAAAAAAAGGTTATAAAAATTTTTAGCTGATAGTTCCAAAAGTTATCAGCAGCGATTAATCGGCAAAAGTAAATAAATGGTCGGACACTTTAAAATGAGAGCAAGCTCAAGCTGTCAGAGTGTTTTAAAGTAACTGCTGAGAAAGACAGAACTGGACAGTATCCAAATCAGTCTTCAGTATAAAGTAAAGTGGATGAGTTGAGCTTATGGCCATGCAGATGTGTGTGCTCAGCACCCTAAAGAGCAATAACTGAGAACTTCTTTTGAAACTGGCCGGAGAGACATACTTTATATCTCAAAAGCAGGGAATGCTGTTCTTATACTTCTCATACATATATAAAGTTACGGTAACACTTTACAATAAGGTTTCATTTGTCTATCTATCTAACCATGAGCAAATACATTTGTTACTGTATTTGTTAATCTTTGTTAATGTTAGTTCACAGTGCATTAACTAACGTTAACAAGATTTTAATAAAGTATTAGTTGTACATGTTGAAATTAACATTAACAAATATTAATAAATGCTGTATAAGAACAGTTCATTATTAGTTCATGCTAACTTATGTAGATATGTGATAGTTCACTTTGAAATAAAATTTTGGTATGATTTAGTTTACCTCAAGGGCTTTCAAGATGTAGGTGTCTTTTTCCACAGTAGTTTCAATTTTTATATTTTTAGGTCAAACCGTTCTTGTCTGTCAGTGCAATGCAGGTCTATGGTCACCACCTCAAATGGCGCTTTTCCACTGCATGGTTCGGCTCGGTTCGGTTCGGCTCGGTACGGTTCGACTCGGCGCGGAACGGTTCGGCTCGCTTCGCTTTTCCACTGCGTGGTACGACTCGACTCGGTACAGCACAGTTCGCTTTAGCTCGGTTGCTTTTCCACTGCAGTTAGTACCGCTTCAAAGTGGGTGGGACTGATCGTTAATAGTTGCCGAGACGAGAGGAACGTCTGCACCTCGTCCACTGACCACTATTCAGCCATTTCTTGTTTGATCTTTTTTTGTCAAGTAAATACTCTAAAAACAGGCGCTACCGCGTTGGCTGCTGTCTGGCTATTTAAATCTACCGGGTTTAGTGTCTCGTGTACAATGACGCTGAAGTGACGATTCTGTCTGACCAATCAGTGATCTGCAGTGTTTTCACGTCACATTTAGTATCGGTACGGTACGCTTGGAACCTCAACAGAGGTGGTACCATTTAAAGCGAGCCGAAGCGAGCCGTACCGTACCGTACCATGCAGTGGAAATGCGCCATAAGTGAGCCGTACAGAAACGAGCCGTACCGTACCATGCAGTGGAAAAGCGCCAAAGCGTGCCGTGCAGTACCGTACCATGCAGTGGAAAAGCGCCAAAAGAGCATGCACAGAGAAGTCCAAATTGAACAATTCCCCATCGTAAGTACACATTGATGGCCTAAGACACGAAACGAGCAGTTTGTGTGAGAAAACGAACAGTATTTATATCGTTTTTACCTCTTGTACACAACCACGTCCAAGTGATCTGAGGGCGCGCACGCTTTCTGGTGTGTGACGTATGCGTGCGTTCTGGCTTAGTCTGCGCAAGCGCCGGAAAGAAAACATACGTAATTGTTTTCTTTACCGTCGGTTTAAACATCCCGGATAAGCGCAAATTAGTACCATTTCTATTAGCCGTCTTACCTACAATCTCTGTTCTGTGTAAACAATGAGTGACGTACACGCACGAGAGATCACTTCCGGCGCACACTTCACACACCAGGAAGCGTGCGCGCCCTCAGATCACTTGGACGTGGTTGTGTACAAGAGGTAAAAACGATATAAATACTGTTCGTTTTCTCACACAAACCGCTCGTTTCGTGTCTTAGGCCATCAATGTGCACTTACGATGGGGAATTGTTTAATTTGGACTTCTCTGTGCATGCTCTTTGAGGTGGTGACCATAGACCTGCATTGCACTGACAGACAAGAACGGTTTGACCTAAAAATATAAAAATTGAAACTACTGCGGAGACAAAGACACCTACATCTTGGATGCCCTTGAGGTAAGCTAAAACATACCAAAATTGAATTTCAAAGTGAACTATCCCTTTAACTATTGTTAACTAATGAACCTTATTGTAAAGTGTTACAGTAATGTTTACTGTAAGCAATACCCTTCGTTATGAAGTCAGCTACCAAAACGGAGTCATACTCACCACTAGTAGCTCCATCAGAGTGTGCTCACGTAGGTTCTTAGGACCAGACTACCAAAAGACAGAAGTAGAAATTAGGGATAATCACTGAGATTATAGCAATACAATATACAAAATGTAATGCGCTGCTGTTGGTTTAGATCAGCAAAATAGACATGCATTACCTGGTAATAGACTGTGACCTCAGAGTTCGCATCTCCCTTGTTGAGAGACTTGACTTTGCAGAGATGATGTTTCTGCGGGAGCTCTACCACTCTGAAGAGAACAGGGACATCTACTGACAACTTCTTGAACTGCAATTTTCTGAAAGCGGAAAAAAATGCAATGCTATTTTTTAAAACATTGTGGTACTGCTATACAAAACAGCTGGTAGAAATTAAAGTGCTTACTCAGTAACATACTGCAAAAACCCCATGGATTCCTACAGGTAATGAGAAAATAAAAGTTACAAATTTAGGTTTAGGTTTACATCAATGTTAAGCACTGTTAAGTTCAGGTTAAGCACTAACGGCAGCATTCATGGGATGTTTTGGACCTTGAATGTTCCTCGAACAAGCAATGTGTGTGTATAAAAAGTGTGCAAACTCACGGTGCTAGTAAAGTTTCCCTGCACTAGTCCTTCAGCATATAGCTCAGACTTGAATCTGCTCACAAACTCCATGAGCTCACCAACACTTAGCCCATCCAGCACAGCCTGGTACTTCTGAATGGTTGACCAGCGAGAGTGCTCTAGAATCAGAAGCCTCACGTCTCTGAGGAGACACATATGGACAGACAGAGAGAGAGCTATGAGAGGAAGACCATGCTGTTCTTCTTTTTCACTAAATATATTGCAAAGGCTATATAGCCACTAGTATTCTGGACTGCAGGGGTTGTGGAGGGACCCACCATGGTGTTATATACCAATATGCTTCAATTTGCCTATTCCAGAGTCATTTTGACACCACATACTGCATTTTATCTGGCATTAAGAAAGAATGCAGGACAAAAATTACAGTAGTACCATTTATAATGTTACAAAAGATTACAAATTCAAATACGTGTTCTTTTGAACTTTCTATTCATCAACACAAAAATAAATTTCCACAAAAATATGAAGCAGCACAACTGTTTTGATAATAATAAGAACTGTTACTTGAGCAGAAAAGGATTTTCTGAAGGATCATGTGACACTAAAGACTGGATTAATGGCTGCTGAAAATTCAGCTTTGCATCACAGGAATACATTACATTTTAAAGTACCGGTATATTAAAAGAGATAACTACTCTTTTAAATTGTAATAATATTTCACAATATTAATGTTTTTTTCTCTATTTTTTATCAAATAAATGCAGCCTTTGTGAAAATAAACTTTTTTACATTAAAAGATCTTGCCAATCCCACACTTATGAACGTTAGACCTTTTATGGCGGCATAACACAATCACAAATGTGTGCAAATGCTCGAATGTTGATTCGCATGCATAGCGGCCAGAAAACACACCATAGATTGGCAGTGTAAAGATAAGAAAAATATTTGAAGACTTGCATTATCCCACCAGATGTAAATTTTCTAAACGAAAGAAACTTATAAAAATGAATATACGATGTCACTACTTGTGGGAGGGGTTACAGGGGCAAATAAAGTGTAACTGCCGTAAAGGCAAACGTAAAAGAGACACACTTTCCAAGCTTCTCAGGCTTGATGAGGATGTTAAAGTAGGTTTTCTTCAGCTGCTCTGCAAACATGCTGAATACGTCAGGAGCGGAAGAGAAATCAGCGAGATAATCCACAATCAGGTTGAACAGCAACTGCAACAAATGTCAGCAATTTAAACAATAAATAAAAAAAAATAAAACCAATCTCTGAATATAACCTGATTTGCACTTGTTACTTACCGGTAGTTTGTGGTTGAAGCCCTTAACCTTGATGACAAGGCCATGCTCCCCTGCAACCAATTTATATTCTAGCTGAGCCACATCAGCCTCGTAGGCCGGCTCTGCCAAGTTATGCACCAGGATATTCACAAAGAGGTCAAAAAGCACCAGGCTAAGAGGAGAGAGGAGAGAACAAAAAGAGAAGGTCAGATGAAAAGGTAAATTGATGAGCAAGAATAGAAACTAGAGATGAAGTCATTCCAAAGACCTAAGCAGACACTAATGGCTAGATGGGGTTTCCATGGCTACAGCATTTACAAGATCCTCTTTTCACATGATCTTACTTTTTTGGAGACTTCTGCACCACAGGTGATATGAGGTGGAAACGCACGTATGCTGGAGGAAGAGAAAGAAAACGAAAGTGTGAGCTGGGTAAGTGAGCACAGAGGTTCGGCAAGAGACTTTTTGAACTCCCCTTTCAATCTGTTGTGCTATTAGACATCGGGTACATGATATATTGACTGTAGAGACAAACACAATGACACCTTTGGGGATCTTGAACTTGTTGTCCTTCTTGTACCACAGACACCCTCTTTCATTGTTCATTATTCTGACAGGGTACTCGGTGTCTGGACAGTCAGAGGTTTTGAGGGCGAAATCAGTGGCTGGAGGTGAAAACAAACGGTCATGAAACAGGCTACAGATGCAGTACCTGACAACAACATTATAAGACGTCAACCAAAGACACTCACCAATGAACTTGTTCTCAACAGGTAGGTGAAGGCTCGGGTTTAAATCGAAATCAGAAACCCAAAGCTCTCTCCAGTGCTGCTGTATGTCTGTAAAGGACAACAAAAACATGGTTCAGACAAGTGTTTGTGTCTCCAGAGCTGCACGATATAAGAGGAAAATTGCTTAATGCTATTTCTTGCATAATGCGATTAACTAACAATAAATTTCAATTATACTCAAGTAAATTTAAAACCAGGAAACAATAAGATTCAGCAAGCACATCTGCCTGAGAAAGGAAGGAAATTCAACTTGAAAGGAAGTGCACTTGAGTAAGAAATAGCAAATCTTTTACTTAAATTACATTTTGTAAAAACTATTATTCAGCATTAATGTAAATCAAATGGAATTTATATAACAAAAAGGCTTAAATAACAACTAGGGATTCGCTGAAATTTCAGCTACTGACATTTTTCAGCTGAAACAGCTATTTCTCTCAACTTTAAAATTCTATTGATTTTATTACAAAATTCAAACAAAAATTGTTTTGGCGCTCTTTAATACTGACAGATCGCTGTAGCGGAGTTCAAGCGGCAGAACAGATCAAGCGTATGTGAATCGATCATCTTATCTCCTCTCCACTACTATTTACAGCACAAAATAAACATGGGTCAACATGAAGTATGTTGAAAGATACATTACAACTTCACTCAATTAGTGTTTCAACCGGAGAGAGACATCAATAAAACAGCTTGTAATGTCACTTAAAGTTACATTTACCTCAAGCAAGTTATTCAATGTCCATAAACTCATTAGTTGGCTAGTAAAAAAGAATAATAATTTTGCTAAATATATGCACTGTATCACATTTTTGTATATTTTAGTGATGCATGTTTGAAAAAAATCTGTCAAGAAAACAAGTTTTTACAGTTTATTGTCGTTTAAATACTTATATTTTACCAACAAACTGGAGTAGAAACAATATTAAAAACCACCTTATGTGCAATTTAAATGTTAGTACAACTCAGTTTTAGGTATTTGAGTGTTGATTATTAAATACGTTTGATTAATTAATTGATTAATAATTTATTATTGTTTTTTAGCCAAGTGCATCCTGAATTTTCGGTTTTGGCCCAGAATTTTCATTTCCGTGCATCCCTAATAACAACTTTTGTGTGCAATATGACATCTTGAACATTAGAATAAATAGATTCTGGAGAGAACGGAGAGTTAGATCCACCCATGCTTACAGGAAGCAACAGCTTGTTGTGCTTGGACTTAAGATGTATTTCCTTTCTGAATAACCACCCACAATCTTGTGGTTGTCGTTTACTGTGGTTATATTTAAAACCAAAATCCTCCCACACAACCAAGGGGCTTCCTTATTTTGGCATCAGATCTTCATCTACAGCAGCAGTGGCTGCACGGATTCATTTTGATAAGCTAGCGCATGTTCTCCACTTCAAACTGGCCCTACTTCCGCTTGTTTGTTCAAGTGTATGAGTATATTAGGTATACTGTATATAATTATGTGGTTTATTAAAAGCTTATTGCAATAGGTTAAAGCTGCAGTCCGGCACTTTTTTGTGTTTAAAAATATCAAAAAAGACATTTTTGATAAAAAACTTAACCAGCCAGTGTTCAAAACTATCTGCTTGCCTTACCTCGATTCAAAACGGTAAGCTTGTAATAATGATTTTAATTCCAGTGGTACTGGTGGATTTCCGCGGGAATTTCGAGCATGTCTTTGCGTCATTACGTCACTTCTGTACACATAGAGAAGGAGTCCCCGGCTAGCGTGTGTGGATGATGGAGGTGGAGATTTAGCTTAGCACTTGGTATGGCGGATCCCTAAAGTTTAAAGCGACAATCACCAGTGAAAACTGGAGATTCACCAGTTGTAAAACCCAAAAGACTTCGGACTTCAGAGTGGCTACAGAAAAAAAGAGACTGCAACCGAGCCCAAGCTAAAACAAGGATAAACATCGACAGGGCTTTTGAAAGGTGGCGTGAACTCCGTGTTTTAAAAGGGGTTCGAAATGTATGTGAATAAAATTTGATTATATTACAGTTTTAAATAAGCATTTGATTACACATACGTGTGTGTTTTTTTATTTCAAAGAGGAACAGTTATAAGGAACATTAATTTGTTGGTATGACAATTAGAATTTATACTGCACAGAAATGAAAACTGAACTACAGGTAGCCCTAATACACATTAAATGTAGTCACGCAATAATGATGTAGTTAACATTAATAATTTGAGAACAAAATATATTTTTCACGTTTTGACGTGATATAAGCAATCGTTAGATTTAATCAGCATGATATAGCCTAGCCAACTGCAATGCTTCCCCCCACCCCCCGAATTTGGTCAGAACAAAAGTGAATGTTACTTACTGTTCAGATGACATTTACCGATGAAAATTCTAATGTTGGTTATACACTTTCAAAAAGTATACTCTGACATTGCTGATGACAGTACAGTATCCACAGCGACATGTTCTCCTCAATACATTGTGTTCATCCGCGCTGTTTCATGCCGATTTACTACCCACGCACAGTTAATAATTCCGCGAATAACTGCAATTGCAGATTTCGAACAGAGATGGCGACAAAGAGGAAAAACGACGGACTGCAGCTTTAATCTGCAATGTTAACAATTCAACACTGTGCATTCTGACTTTCACTTCCAGACTGAACAAATATGGACGCATATCAAACGGAATGAAAACAAAGAACTGAAATTAAAAAGAAGTACAAACCTTCCACACTGTATTGGGTGCCAAACCACTTTTCCCTGAGTGGACACTGGCCTTCATGCTCGGGGGACAAAAGGAGCAAGTTGGCCTTCTCTGGTGTAAGGAGCTTCAGTGCAGCAGAGATCACCTAAGAGAAAGAAAATGCCCGCAGTTATAAAAGATTTCCTCTTTTCTTTCGCTAGGCATGCTAAAATGGCACAAATATGTACCTATATTTTACAAAACCTGTTATAAATTAAAATCAAGAACAACTACCTCCGGTTTGAACTCAAACATTAGCTGGTCTCCTGTTAAAAAGTCCTCTTTTGGGAACAGCTGCATGTTTTCACAGATGTCCTCCACATACTCAATAGGGTCAGTCTGTAAAAGTAACACTGCAAGTACTAAGTCTACACACAAATACTCATCATTTTAAAATGATTCTAATAGCCAGGAATACACAAATACTACATTTTTGTTTGAGAAACAGCTAAGCGTTCACAGGCCGACAATAGTGTAAAATGCTTAATCGCACCTGCTCCTGATAGTGGAATTCATTGGCCTCGATCTTTTGAATTTCTTCATATATTCTGCCAAAGAAAAACAAAGCTTTTCATAATGTCTTTCAAGCTTCATTATTGAGTGTAGTGTGTGCATAGATTCTACTTCAATAAAACCCTGTGTAGCACACTTCACGTAAAGGGCCTACCTTTGTTGGGGACCAAGAGTCTGAAGCATTTTCAAGTACTGGAAGACCAGATGAGCAACCTGAATGAAGGAAAATATGCAAATGACCATGGATGCATTCCTTCTGAGTGGGACTAAACTTTAAAGCAATCGTGCCTGTTATAATTTGGGATGGCAAAGGGGTGTGTTTGTGCCTCAAAGGCTTTGTAATCCTATTTTACACATAATCTAGCAAAGCTGTTAGTTTCTTAGCTTTCCCCCAGAATTCCTATAATGACATTAAGTGTGAAAAGAATATTATATCTTAAGGATCCTTGTAACTGCTTATTTTTTGACATGAACTAAGTGTATACATGTTAAACAATGCAGTCTTTGGGCTGGTGACCCTTTGCAAACCTCATAGAAGTTCTGGAAGCCCTCGTCGGTCAGAGTGATGGAGATACTAAAAATTGAGTAGGTGGTGTTCTGATCAAAACCAGTTTCACTGTTTCCACCAAACAAAGCCAGAGCCCAGCACCTAGTCAGAAAGATAAAGAGATCCAGTTCAATCGTTTTTGGCGTTGGTACAAAAGTTATGCACAACACTTTACTATATTACATGTACAGGTTACAAAGAAAGCACATTGCCACTCAATAAAAAACAAATCATGAGAGAAAGGTCTTACTTCCTCCTAAGCATGGACAGAATGCTTCCAGTTCCCTCGTGGCCAATCAGCCAAGCGATGTAATGGAGAGGCTTTACCCTGAGGACCGACATAAAAAAGCTTTGACTAAGCGTCACATTATTTGAGAAATAATATTGGCATTCCAATACAGACCAACAAAATCAATACGTAAAGACCCAATAAAATGGCTTTATGAGAGCAGTTTTCTTTATATATTTGCTATTGAAACAGGAAGATAGGGCAGGACATAAAGATGTGGATATACTGTAGATGTTCTCAAGCTCACAGATAGAGTTAAATCAGCATAAGTCCCTTGTTGATTTCATTGTGATTTAACTACACTTTTCAAAAGATGTTTTAAAAATGAAACCCAGTAAAAAAACACTGTAAATATTTTTTTTTACTGAAAAGGACCATGCAGAGCACCACCTTGGCTGGTTTACCTGTAATGCTTCTCTTGAGGGGGTAGAGCCCATGTGATGGTGAGGGCATGTACTTTTCTAACAGGCACCACTGGAACAAACCACAAACCAAATATTGGTTGTTAAAATATTGGAGTTTCAGACTTTGTTCAACTTTATTCGAGTATTAAGTTCTTTAACATACCTCGGTAAAGTTTGTTGAAGTCAAGTGTTTCAAAGGGGCTCAGCTGGTCTGAAAAATCAGGCTTTGACTGCCCACTGGAAGCAATTGAAAAACGTTTTAATTGCATTCATATCATCACAATTTCAGAACTCTAAATAGTCCTTTGCTTACTTGTTGGGCACTTGACTGAAGATTTCTCTAACCCATTCCTCAAGGGTGTCAAGATTCTCTGTGACGTTAAGAATAGAAGAAATTTTAGGATCATTTCCCATTAGAAATTCCATATCCAAGTAAAGTTCTGCATACATTACCTACCTTTAGACTGCACAGCTAAGGTCATATAGTGAGCAGAGTAGTACCTCTTCCAGAACTCACGGAGTCGCTTGTAAACATTGATATTATTTTCCTTAGGTTCAGTCTTCAGGGTCTGTGCATTTCCTTAAATACGATCACCAAAATAAAAAGCAACTGAAACTCTAGAACAAATCAAAGAGCAACTCTAAACAGCTTTGTATGTTTGACTTACCCCAGCAGAACTTGCTCATGGGATGGTTGGGCTTTGCTAGGCTACCAAAGAGCATTTCCTTACGGTGAGAGTCTGAAGGCTTAGCAAGCTGGTATTCTGTGGCCAAAACAAAACAACAAACAAACAAAAAAACATAAGGCTGTTAAGCTGCCTAGTTTAAGCTATCAAGACTATTTTAACCTATTAAAGCTTCACTCACCACTGTCCACAGCCTCAACCTCACGATCAATGGCGTCTTCAATCATAAGAGGGCAGATGAAAAACTGAGCCCATCTGAAAAAAGACAATTGCATTATTTAAAAGGTTATGTATGGCCAAAGGTTAAAACATTTTTATTTTAATGTTTTTGGTTAGGAAAATACTCAATGGGATTGTGCAAATTATTACAAGCACACTTGTTCTAAAAAAAAAGAAGAAGAAGAAAAAAAAAGAGGACATCAGGATGATGTGATAAGATCACATCTTTAGAGCTACTTCACCTGTCAAGGGCTTCTTTGAAGCGCTTCCTTTGCACATCAAATTGGAAAATGGTTCTCTCACAATCAGTTGAAGCATTATCACTGCCACCATGCTTTTTCAGGAATGCATCAAAGCCATTTTCAGAAGGGTACTTTTCACTGCCCATGAACACCACTGGGACATAAGAAGAGAGATACGGTCAAGTGAAACATTATCACTGAGAATAAAGCATTACTGAATACAGTAATGGCAGAACAGCTGCAGGTGTGACTTACTGTGTTCAAGGAAGTGTGCAAGGCCAGGTAGGTCATTAGGGTCACTGAAACTCCCTACGCCAATACAAAGGGCCGCTGCAGACTAATTTCAGGAGGACAAAAAACTTAATGCACTGAAATCATTTCAACACACTAAACCTGTTATTTTACTGTAATGCCCGATTTTCATTTTATAGCCGATAACTGATAAATGATTGATATTTAGAATTCTACATTACTTTGTCTAAATAAATTAAAAGTAAAACTACAAACTAAGATCAGTCGGTTTAAATGTAGTTATGACAGTTTTACGACAATATTACAGTTTGAATCCATAGACAACTTAATCAAACCTGTTTTTCAGATCCTTTTTTCTTCATCCTGTCATTTTCCTCATCTAGCTCCTCAAAGTCACTATCCTGACTGTCCCCTTCCTCTACAGATTCCTCGTCCGTTCCTTCCCCTGAGTCTCCCTCCTCTTCCTCTCCCTCTGCCTCTTCCTCCTCCTCTTCTGAATCTTCATCATCATCTTCAGCTTTTCCATCTAAACCACTCCGATCAGAGATCAGAAGAGCCCTCAGTCCGTTACTCAGCTCAATGTATCTGGATGAAAAGAGAAAATATTCTGTTAGCCGTTTAGTCATCGGCACTTGCATGAAGTGTTGTGTTTCACACTAAGAGATGGAACCAGAGCTTTGGTTTTACTTGTGTGATCTCATATTTCTGTTGACTCCCTGTACTCCAGTGCCAACATATTGTATCGTAAAATGATATTTTAAAAGGTTTCACTTGTTGTTTTAAGAATAAGACAGGTGACTGATAGATAGAACCTAGATATCAGTTTTAAATCTGTACATCTGGCCTTTACCTGTATTGTTTGGGGTCACTTGGGGACTTAATAATTTGAGGGTCCCCTGGGTTGTCATCTCCACCACTGTCCCCTGGAGGTGCGTTGGGGTCTCTGAGTGGTTCTCCCCGGTCTGGACCAGCAGACTGAGCAGGGCTGCTAGCTGCAGCACATTTGAACTTGTTTGTTTGTGGCATCTTGAGAAATGATGCTACTTTAGCACTGGAGTTGAAGTGAATGGGGCGGTTTATGAGCCTGCTACAAAACAGGGGAAACGCACGCGCAGCCTTCAACAGAGCGATCCTGACTTTGTTTTTTCAGTCTAAAAGAAATGATATGTATATTAGAAACATGATCACCATTAAAAGTAAACACATTATGTACGCTCTCTTAAATGATACAGTCGGGTCTGGCTTTCACGAGGGAATACTTTAACTTCGGAGACATCTTTTTTTACAATGATCATCACTACTGTGCTACAATGAAGCTAATCCGCTACAGACACAATGTAGTATGACGCAAAGGCACAGCGATTCACTAGCTATGTTTAATAAACGGATTCAGCTAATTTATCTAAAATATGATACGACCAAGTGAGTTCAGCTCCTGGCAATATTTGACAAAGTTAGTCAAGTTTCATCGCCGTCTCATACCTGCTGTCCTGGTGATGGGTCAGCCGAACTTTACAGCACAGGGCCTGTCACTGGTAGGTTGCGTCTATGCAACAAGAAGAGTTCTGATTCGTCAAAGATCATTGACGTAGTAAAACACGAGTCTGTGATTGGCCAAAGTTATTGCCAGGGTGAATACATCTGTTTCATCTGTCTCAGCATTCCATACGATGGTGTGTTGTCTATGGGTAATGTGGATAGCCTACTTTGGATTTCCACCATCGATTACGAAACTTTGTAATGACACGATGTTTATTCTTGTTCCTTTTTTATTTAAGTAAACGCCAGAGAACATAATCCAATCGCCCAATACCCAAAATACTATTTTTATTTGTGATTGTATGTGTCTATACATGCACAGTGATTTTGGACCGGTATTTAAAATCACAAACGTTTTACTTTACTTTTAGAGAGATGGTTTTGTGGGTGTGTGGATGGATGGTGATCCAAAATAAATTACATTGAAGAAAAGGATGCAGCCTACATAATTGGTAAGAAAGACATACCTAGGCTATTACTGCATTAATGACATATAAATACACACCATCCCTTATGAATTTATATACATTTTAAAGCTTATACTCTTTTTGTTATTAAAAAAAGTCCATGGACGTATTATGTGTGAACTATATCAAACACATATGACCTTTATAAGAACTGTAATATTGATATGTCTAAGATTGTCTTGACTATAAAAACATATTTTGCCAAGTCTCTATTAAACCATTAAAGCCTGGCATATGTAATAATAGTAAGAAAATATTGTGTAGAGAAAAGGCCTATTTAGGCCTATTTGAATTGGTGTCAATAGCCTATATCAGATTGCTGACCAGCATATATTGAATGTTCAGTAAACTAATAAAAGTGCACAGCACGGGCACAGCTTAAGTGTTCTTTTGAACCTTCATTCCTTTCCATTTAATTACCTACAGGTACCCCGTGAAAAGAGGCTTATATGCTGCATCCATGACAACCAGATGTGGAAGAGTATGCTGGTGAGATGTAGGCCTACTGTCGTTATAAGACTATCAAATGTTAAGAGTAGGTTATGCACATTGCACAGTGTTTTTGTTGCATATCACATAAATGCTGCTATTGTGGATTAGACCTGCTGGTTTGTGCTTGAACCGCCTTATGTGTTGTGTTTAATGAGTTAGACCCTGCTGAGAGTGAAAGAAATGGACGTTTTTTCTTGCAAGGTTCTTATTTGCTGATGTTTAGAACAGGTAATCTGTTCTTAGTCATTTAATTCTGGTTAATTGTTTCTATATGTTACGATTTGAAGGCTCTCCGAGTGGAGATAATCATAATCATTGGATTCCCTCCCTGTATAATCCTGTGTGGGTATTACATGCCCGACCGTGAACGCGTTTGCATTGTTTAGTAGTGGATGACTGCAACTCTCTCCGTCAGTAGGGGGAGCTCTCGTCATGGCACATTTTCTGCTTCATTTATTATCGCTGCTTTGATGTAATCTTTTAGCATTTCAAGTATGATGCTTCACATGATAAGAGGTGATTTCCCTTGGAGCACTCCTCCTGTTTTGTGCAATGCTGTGTCGCAACATTTTGAGTTTGGGTCTTGTGTGTTTCAATTTTTAACAAGATACTTTTGACAAGGAAATGCTGTAGGCCAGAACAACACTCAAAACCGACAAACAAATCAGACACTGAAAATTAAAGGGATAGTTCACCCAAAAATGAACTATTTTTTGTCATCAGTTACTCACCCTCATGTCTTTCCAGACCTGTATGAGTTTCTTTCTTCTGTTGAACACAAAAGAAGATATTTTAAAGAATGTTGGTTGATCAGACAGTTGACGGCACCCATTAACTTCCATAGTGTTTTTTTTTTCCTACTGTGGAAGTCAATGGCTACCGTCAACTGTTTGATTACCAACATTCTTTAAAATATCTTCTTTTGTGTTCAACAGAAGAAAGAAACTCATATAGGTTTGAAAAAATTTGAAGGTAAGTGATGACAGAATTTTCATTTTTGGGTGAACTATCCCTTTAAGTCCTTGTGAACAATACAATCTTGGGAACAATACAATCTTGCCCTGAAATATTAATAATTTTATAGCAAAATAAATAAGCCCATTCAAAATGAATAATATAACACAATAATAATAATAATAAAGTGCGATGTTTAGGGTCCATACAGGTAAAATTGAACAGTTTCTGACAATTTGTCATCACCGTTGATTTTAAAATCTAAATGGCTACATAAGTGCTTTAGAACTTAATGCTGATTTTTAATGGACGAACATACACATAATGATAGATGATTTAAGCTATTGTGCTATACTTAGTCAACCTACAGAATGGTCCTGAATGGTCTTATATGAAAAGATTTAACAAAAGATTCTAATTGGTCAACATAGGCATTCAGTGGTCAGATGTTTCCAACTATTCGCTGTCGTCCATGGCAACGCTGTATATCTCATAACTGATGGCACTTCAGTATACTGTAATTTTGCTGCAGTGTTCACCTTGTTGCTATAGGCTGATTGTTTTGTACATTTTAGTAAGCAATATAAAACATACATTTTTACATGATAACAAACAGCTGTTTTTTTTTTTCATTTATGTGTAGTACACCTGTCTGTACAGACACTGCCATTCTCCTGCATGGCTTCTAAAATAGCACCCTTCATCCACAGCACTTAATCCATCAGGAGTTTACATGGGGACTCCAAGGGAAAGGTTCCCATGGCAACTGATTTATATCCTAATTAAAATGGGAGGGTAGTTTAATTAGCCTAACACTGGTTATTGCTCAAGGCTGGCCGTCCTTGGTGGAGGTGTGAGGAGAGGGGTCATTGCTCTGTGCTATCCATGAGGAGCACCTCACTAAATGGTTGAGGCACCTGTGGATCCAGATAGCTCCCTCTCCTGCACCTCAGCGTCAGCTACGCCCTTCATCTTCTGTTTCTAAAGCTGGATAATTAATGACCAGCTCCAGGCTAAATGAGCTTCAAATGGCCTGACCACCAGATTACATCTCGTGATTTATTTTTCTTCTGGAAAAATTACACCTCTAATTGTGTCTCTTCAGTGGCAAATTGAGACAGTTGGTTTTGTCAAACAGTCTTTGTTGGTTTCATGTGAGAGGGATTTATAATTGAACGAGAGTGCTTTAAATGATTTGTTAATTAGTCCAAGGTGGTTAAAAATCATGTAAATCCTTAATACAATCATTCTTCAAACAAAGCTAATCTTTTGTAATTATATTAATTACATACAATTACTTGCTTAAATTGATCAGTGGAAAGCATGACTTGGCTATTATAATATTATGGAATGGAGATTGAATTGTTTTCTTTGAAGGGGGTTGAAATATGCGTTCAGGTCAGAATACGGCATTCGTTTTCAGAGACGGTTGGGGTTTCTGGACCCCATTACTATCCTGTCAATCACCTCATCACCGTGTGCCCTACACCACCTTTAATAGCGATCATAATTTCAACCCCACGCTCATTTCTTTGTTTGTATTTTTTGTTTCTCGTCTAAGGTCTCTGGTCAGTAATCTTGTAGCAATGTGATGGAGAAACACTGCTTTAATCACCTTTAACAGGCTTTTGAAGAAAAGGGAAGCTGCTGTCGCAAGCTAATTCACTGGAACATGTTCAGATCTGCAGCCCTGATCTGTGTGACGGCATTAAAGATTTTTTTTTTTAAGGATCTTCAGGAAAATGCTTTAATGCTCAAAGGCACAGAGAGCTGCTGAGACAGAGTATTAACTAGCTTTAGCTTAGATTCTCAGTTACCTGTGGGAAATTCACAATAAAGGGAAAACTAAAGTCGATATCCCTATGTGTTCAGAATGTTACTCTGGATGTATGAGAAATTAGTTGGCTTTGGTTTTAATAATAAAAAAAAGCGATTGAAGATAGCAGGCTGGTATTTATTAAGCATTTATTTATCCATGCATATCACTGTCAAATGACAAACTCATTATGAAGTAATTAACGGGTGATTTATAAGATAATTAATCAGCCATATGAGAAATCAGCAAAAGTGGGCATCAAGTCAACATTGTTCATTCTCAGTTCCAAAATAAGCAACATGCCCATGTATGAAGCACCACATTGTTGTGCAGTAGCAGATGGCACTATGTTTCCATGGTAACCAAATTAAGGTTTCATTAAATTGTTAGGGGCCTATATCATGAAGGATGATGAATAAGTAACACAAGAAGCCATATCGCTCTGGGAATAGTTGCAGTATTTTTTAATAATACGAGTAAAGTGGCCTAAATAACCCGTCGCCAGCGTTACGTATTCTGGGTACAAACAAACTCAACTACTTTCTCTCGTAAATCAATGCAAATCTCACAAATATGTCTCATGAGAGCGCGCGTAACACATTAAATCGCGTTAAAAAGCCAAGTTAATTCTGAAACGGGGTGTCGCGCGCCGACTGCTGCCGCGTTCATATTATTCTCATCATCTCGCGCATATTTTGGAGCGTTTCATAGCAGGGCTGCAGGCAGGCGGGCGGGCGCGCGCGCTCGATGCAATATATTTTACTTGGAAACCGAAGTCCGAGGCAGCGCCATCCTGTGATTTTATTTCCATGCCAACTTAAACCGGGTTAGTTTTTGTAACTGTTTCCAACCGAAATGTTCTAAGATCTCGCTCATCATCAGTCCTCACAGTGGTGCTGAACTGCAGCCTTCGCTGTCTTCACTGTTGAGCGCTCGTCAGGGGAGCGGACCTGCATCCTAAAGCAAACCTTTCTGAGACATTGCAGTCCTGTCACGTCTTCGGCTCTCCTATTTGCTTCCACCACGAGAGCGGAGAGAAGAAGAAGAAGAAGCGGCTCAACGGTGGTGACATGGCAAGAAGCAGCATTATTTAAAGTGCTCAATCTCCTGCTCTTTTAATTCCACTGCAGCAACCTGAGTGAGTAGCGCACATTTCTGCTCAGTTAATGCCTCTGATATGGATCCGGACGCGGGCGGTGGTAAAGCCAGACAAAGGGGAATGCTAATAGATTGCATTTTAGCGCACTGGATTATCATTATGTGTTAATTATATATCTGACAGCCTAATATAATGGCATGAATCGCTCTTGGTAAGCTAATGGACAATACATTGTGTTTAGCTTCCATAAGTTCAGCTTTTTCATGCAGTGCTTGAATGGTTTCCTTATGTCTGTATTGCATACTCAGTTCAAAGCTGGATCTGCTCTTTGGGTCTGTTCTATCGAGAAAGCAATGTGGTTATATGGGCTGGATTTCAGTTTAACTTTGTCTTATTTTTATTTCATTTTTGTCTTGTTGGGTTTACATGGATTTTCCAAATAAGAATATAATTTTTCCTATTATACTTTACCTAAAAGTACTGTAACTGCAAGAAAATATTTTTTCTGTTACCCTAAAGATTTTGCTTGCAATAATATGCTTTGCATGCATTAGTGGCGGCCTGAGGGAGCTACATTATTTCAATGACCTGTATGCACATACCCCTTCAGCAATCAATAGAACCTAGGTCTTATTAACATCACATTCCTAAGTGCCCTGCTGTGCACATTAGCTAATAGGTGCTCATGGAGGAGGGGAGAAAGAAATATTTTCCATGGAGGTCAAATTGATATTCCAGAGTCATTAGCTGATTTAGAAACTAAATCGAAACCTCTAGAGAAGCATTATGCCTTTAAATGGATTATGTCACATTTTGCATCTTCTCAATATCACTTTAGTAAATGCAGCAGGCATACTTTTAAGTCGGTATAAGCTCTGGTGCATTTGCTGACATTGGTAATTGAAGCCTTTATTTTTTATTTCGACTATATTGTTTGCCGTAAAAAGCTGCAGTCGAAGCTGCTAAGCTGCATTATGCTCCGTCATACAGTATAGATGATAGCCTGCCCTATTCTTCAGTATTATCACAACTAACTTGTCAAGAGTCAACATCATTTGAATTGAGCAGTTGTTCATCATCCTCTCTGTATTCACGCCACTAAAACTGTTGTATTTTTTTCAGTGCAGTGAAGGAGCTCTTGAGGCTATGCACTTGCCTGCATTTGGTGAAAGCATGTTGTGGGTTACACTGCTAAGCACAATTGCACTTGGATGGACGACACCTATCCCTCTACTTGATGATTCAGAAGAAATAGACGAACCTTGCTTTGAGCCCTGCTACTGCGAAGTGAAGGAAGGCCTGTTTCACGTTCATTGTGACAGCAAAGGATTTACAAATATTAGCCAAGTCTCACAGTCATGGCTTAGACCATTCAAGCTCTACCTGCAGAAAAACTCGTTACGGAAGCTCTACTTCAACAGTTTTTTGCACTTGAACAATGCAGTGGCCATTAATCTGGGCAATAATGCCCTGCAGGACATCCATGTTGGGGCTTTCAATGGTTTGAGCTCCCTGAAGAGGTTGTACCTTCACGAAAACAAGCTGGAAGTGTTCCGGAATGACACATTTCTCGGACTGGAGAGTTTAGAATACCTTCAGGCAGACTATAATGTTATCAAGAGAATAGACAGTGGGGCGTTCCGAAATCTCCACAAACTCAGAGTGCTCATCCTTAATGACAATTTAATACCCATGCTGCCGGCGTTTCTTTTCAGATCTGTCTCTCTGACGCACCTTGACTTGAGAGGCAATCGACTAAAGACGTTGGCTTATAAAGGGATTTTGGAATATATCGGTCGCAGTCTTATGGAGATCCAGTTGGAGGAGAACCCTTGGAACTGTGTCTGCGATATCATCCAGCTCAAGGCCTGGTTGGAGCGGATTCCGTACACTGCAGTTGTTGGTGAGATCACGTGCGAGTACCCTTTCCACCTCCATGGAAAAGACCTCAGAGAGATCAAACGCGGTGAGCTTTGTCCCTTATTAAATGAAGGCGAGATTGAGTCAATTCTAGCCGTCCTACACTTACCATTCTACACAGGGAGGGCGAGGCCTACAAAGCCGTCATCTATAGTCTCCCCTAATCAAAACACTGTCTCCTCTGTGGAACAAAGAGAAAGACCTCCAAAGCCAACAAAAAGACCCAGGCCCTCAAAAACACCACCAACACCACGCAGTGTGTTCCCTAATCAGCCGCCTGTAGCCGGATACCAGACACGGCCGCCTATACCTATCATTTGCCCCATTGGATGTACCTGTAACTTGCATATTAATGACCTTGGTTTGACAGTCAACTGTAAGGAGAATGGGTTTCGGAACATTTCTGAGTTAATGCCTCGACCCTTGAACGCCAAGAAGCTTTACTTAAGTGGAAATCTCATTCAGAGAATATACAAGTCCGATTTTTGGAATTTCTCCAGTCTTGATTTATTGCACTTGGGAAACAATCAGATATTTTACGTTCAAGAGGGGGCTTTTGTAAATCTCCCTAATTTGAGAAGCCTTTACCTGAACGGTAACAGTATTGTGAAGTTAACTCTTGATATGTTCCATGGTCTGCACAGCCTTGAGTATTTGTATTTTGAGTACAATGAGATACGAGAAATCCAGCCGGCTGCCTTCAGTTTAATGCCCTCCCTGCAGCTTGTCTTTCTCAACAACAACCTCTTGCGAACATTGCCCGTGGGAACGTTTGCAGGTACCTCGCTGACACGCCTGAACCTGCGGAACAACTACTTTCATTGCCTCCCAGTCAGCGGCGTTCTGGAACACCTGCATGCTGTAGTCCAGATCGACCTAAATCAGAACCCCTGGGACTGCTCCTGTGACATCATCCCTCTCAAAGAGTGGCTGGACACGCTGAGCTCAGTGGTCATAGTCGGAGAAGTGGTGTGTAAGACCCCCGAGCTGGTCTCAGGAAAAGATTTACGCTCTCTGAATTCTGAAGTGATTTGCCCTGAGCTCCGACAGTCCTCACTGTCTCCTGCCGAATCAGATAGTGGGCTTATCACTACGTATCCCGAGGTGGGGCCGCACCCGCCGAAAGGTGCCATACCCCTCTCTGTTCTCATTCTCAGCCTGCTGGTTCTGTTCGTGTCTGCCTTCTTTGCTGCTGCAGCACTTTGCGCGTATGCTCTTAAAAAGCGTGAAAAGCTTCCCTTTAGGAAGCAAGGGGAAGTGGGCCTGGCAGGCATTCAGATGGAATGTGGAATATTCACAGAACAGCCACCAACCTTACCAGAAACTCCTCCTTCCAATCACGTGTACGATAGCATCGGTGCTCCCTCTTCGCACATGTGCAGCAACCCCGTTTACAAAAGCGGACAGGAGGAGTCGGGGCAGAAGCATCCATTCTCAGAGACAAAAGAGAGCGGTTCGCACTACAGAACGCTGGTGGAGAAGGAAAAGGAGTGGACCATGGCCATCTCCAGCTCCCCCATCAACACTATTGTCAGCGTCGGCCCGCCGTGTGGTGACATTGCCGGCTTTCATGAAAACGGAATACTCTGTCCAACTGTCATTGATAGCCAAGGTCCCACGCCCAAGGTGGGATTAGTGGACAGTCTTTTTGGCACAACTCCCCAGTTTAGCAACCTGTCTGACAGACACACACATCCTCCCTCAGAGTATCCACATGCCAAACAGGATGCCAGACAAAAGCAAACGATCACAACCACAGGGACAAGGACAGGATGTCCTAATCAAACCCAAAGTGATTACCCTGAGCTGAGGGCTAGACTCAAAACAAAGATGGATTACATTGATATGCTGGAGAGGTCATATCAATTTTAAGACATGTCAGATATAAGACTGCACATCCAAAATGAAAATGGTAAGATGGAAAAAGAATTCATGCGATGTAAGATGGTACGGTTTTCCCTCAAGTTGCTCTGGAGGAAATCCCTTGTTCAGATTTTTAAAAGTGCCTTCATAAGAGCAGCCAGCAATGTTGTAAATGAGTATTTTTGTATCACAGTTTTATTTATCTAAAATACATAGATTTACATTAGAAGGAAAAGGATCAACTGCTGTTTCCAGACTTTGCAATGTTGGTAAACGTGAAGCAAATTATTCGTATGAATGCAGGGCGTGCGGTCTTGGCTTTTAACTCGTTTGCATCAAAAACTTCTGAGATATTTTTTATTTAACTAAAAATTGTCTATCAGCAATAGAGATACTGCAGTTATTGTATAACTGTTAAGTGCTTTGTTGAATCTGTATTTTCAAATTGAGTAGATTGTCTTTATCTGGACTTATTGAATGGTTTTATGGACCAAGGTAAGGTCAAAACATGTAAAAGATTGGGAACTATTGATCATGTCTAGGGACGTACCTTTCCATGGTCTATCTCACATAGGCAGAGACAGATATGTGCATATATTTATTCTTAGATTTCAGTGTTGCAATTATTATTGTAAGACATCATGTTAAATCAGTGTATAATGATTATGCCTCTGGTTTAGCCTTCCTTGAAAAAATAACCCATGAATTCAATAAAGGGTGCTAAACTAAGCCAAGTTCTGCAAACTGTACCATTTTGAGATGCAGACATGCAGATTTTGGCCTCTGCTGCACACACACACACACACACACACACACACACACACACACACACACACACACACACGCTTATAATATGCTTCAAAAAAGATTCAAAAGAACAAAGTGTTTCAAACGAGACCTTATATGCTGGAAACTAGAAAATAACAGCGTGAAATTTGTCAGAGATTGCATGATATTGACACAGTCAATTTGCGGGAGACTCTGTCAGGTCACCCACATACCTGGAGGAGAGGAAGCAGAGAATATGTGCAGCATTCTTACAGCATCCTCTGCAGTCTCCAGTCCCCTGAGTGTCCATGGGAGGGCATCAGTTAGATACACCTATTCACCATGCATAAGCTGGCTTAACCTAGTTACGCAGCATTGCGTAAGGGTGAAAAATACCCTTTTTGGCGTCACACTGTAAAAACCTTGAATAAAGCCAAAACTGGAAAGAGATGAAGCTGAATATTTATGAATATCGGAAGTTTCATCATCCCGCGATTTGACTTTTTTTTTATTTTTTTTTAATCCTCATTCGCATTATCTTCTTTTATAATTTCTCGTCTCGTCTCATTGCATGAAATGCAATTACAAACCTCCACTTAGAGCCAGCTAAACACACATTCCCATTTTGGTCTCTAAGAGCTACTGTAAACATTAAAGTAATGGAGTGTCTAAAGTATGAAAGTGTGTGCCTGATTGTTTTAGTTGCTCACAAAAGGGTTCTGCTATTGGTCCAGCGTCTCTAATTTGCCAGTCGACCAGCTGAAAGTCCAAGGACACGCGCGTGAAAGAAGGGTAACGTCAGAACCCCGGATATGCTCTTATCGCGCTGCCCCTGTTTATTTTTGCTAATGTTGTACTTGGCAGATTCCATCCCTCACAGGCCATCCATCATTTACACAGTTGGACGTTTATAACGGCATTTCTGCTTCTAGCATACAGACCTGCTTGTCAAAGAGAGCAGCTTCCTAACCACCTTTCCTCAGTGATAATTCACAAAGCTTTTGTCCAAAGTATGAGGAGAGATAATCCTCTCAATGCCACTCCAGTAACCCTCATTATACGCCTCTGCTACCCAATCCCACAGACGGCCTGGCCAACTGATCCTGTATGCAGAGAATGCGATCGCAGGGGCAGTCAGCTGCTCTGCTACATAGTGCTCATGTGCCTCGCCAAGACAAAGTGGCATTTAACCAAGAGACCATGAACAGAGAGAAATGGGCAAATATGAAATGACAGCTTACGTTTAATGGTTGATGCAATCTAACTAACCAGCAGTTACTTTCTTTGAGAGTATTGTGTGACTATTTTTATGGGAATACTCCTAACATAAAGTGGCATCATTATGAGGTTAATAATTACTTCTGGAAAATGCTCTCAGAACAGCCATTTAACAAAACACTGTTATTATGAATTCTGAACACGACATATGGCGATGAATGCGAAAATGTAATGCGCCGCACCACGGATAATGTGTTCCCAACACGTAAATGAGCCACAAAGTACCTGCAGAATTTTCAATGGGATGCAATTAGTCAGCAAACGGTGTGTGCCGTTGCTCTCTGACATTTGCATTTTTACCAGAGACTGTGGCCTTTTCCTCTGGCTGTCACGCCTGTAATGTGTCTGCTCAGACATGCCGTCAAAACCCTTGCCCCTTGGGAAATTCAGGGACACCATAGTGCAGGCAGTTGTCATTTTACTTAGTTGAAAAGCTGGACAGCTTGGACATGGTTCAAGTGTTCCTCTGTCGTCAATGCTGTTCTTTTTCCAAAATTTATCACAGAGCAGAAAAATATGAAAAAATCTCTGCATTTAGATGCGCTTCTCTTTAAGAACTAGGCATGTTATTGTTCTGAAAAACCTCAGCGAACGCCTTTCTAATACTGATAATACCTTTCTATATGGACCAATATTGCTGCGGTATTGTGTTGGGTGATATTTACTGCATGTGGTTTGTGCTTCAACCTTTCAATATATTGAAGTTACTTTTTTTTTTATAAAGAAAAGAGGAATAATAAGAATGTACTTGAAAGGGACAGGCAGAGACAGAAAATGGAAAGGTTCTTTAGAAACTACACACGTATAGCTTAAGTCGTTAAATATAAGATTTTACACATTTAATCCCGAACCAATTTAATCCCTGTGATCACTATACTATACTATACTATACTATACTATACTATACTATACTATACTATACTATACTATACTATACTATACTATACTATACTATACTGTACTGTAAAATGACAACTGCTAAGTGTTACTCTAAAGGACTACGTCATCTAATCCTCACATTTTGTTTTGGTGGTTTATTTAGGTTTATTTAGTGAACATTTTTGATTTGAACGAATATTGGATATTGAATGAATATTTAATTATCATTTCCTTTTTTTCACATTATATTAGGTTCTTTTTTTGTGAATGAATGAATATTAATTTTTCATACTGTACATTATAATGTTGTGATGCCTAAATTAACTAAATTAAATGATTTATGACAGTTAATATGAAAAATATTTTTTTACTTATTATCAGTCAGAATTGTAATTTTGAGGTGTCCCTATTTAGTAGTCAGTGTACTTTCCTTATACTTTACAACACTACAACTACAGTATATTTTTCCCCGCATTCGCATGTCACTCACTCATGTCACTCATGTGGCTCACATCTACCAGATTGTCAGATCAGCTCAGAAACCCTGACTGAATAATAGATTGTGGTTGCTACTAGTATAGGAAATGATAAGAAAATATTACCTCACACCACACACTTCTCTAAATGTACAGCCGGTGCAAGAACAGGCTTGTGTTTTGTATGCTGTACAGGTTCAATCTCTGTTTGAAGCAGCTTTGACACCATACTGAGAGCTTTGTCTTGGGAAAAGAGAGTAGGATGCTGTCAAACCAGATTTTTTTTTGTTTCTCCTCCTTTACTTTTCGTTCTTCATCTGGAATTAAACTCTGCCAGCAAGTCGAAAAGTTGTATTTTAGTGTACTTTTTATGCCCAATTTCTTCTTACAGCACAGCGGTGCTGATACAGTTAGTGTGAGCTGGTTATTCCCTGTCCATGGTGCTGAATTTCTTTTGTGCAAAGGATAGAGAAGGTATCAGCAAGGCGTTCTGCAAGGCTCTGTGCTGTGCTGTGCAGCTTTTGCCGTGTGCTATTTCCTGCAGTGGGAGCTGTTTTTATGCATTTGAGGATGAATCTTGAATCTAGTACACTGTGATGCAGCAATCTGCACCGTCTCTTAAGTCCACCATCTGTTGTAGTTCTAGGACATTTATGGGAGATCTGTCAGTGTAATTGTGTGTTTGTCTTGGCTGGGAGGGCATTGATCTGACCTACGGCATCTAACGGAACACCAGTCACTGTCTCAGTAATTACAGGTTTTCATTAAGAAATCTTGATCAGCGTGCAAGGGGATACGAAATGAAAACAAAGAAAATTATATGTGGTATTTGTTTATTTGAATTGAATTGATCTGAATTTCTATATTTAAACGTGTAAAAGAAATGCTTTTTATCTCTGATATCTGCCAAAGTGTTTATGGGAAATCACTATATTACAAAAGAGGCTTCTTGGAACTTTAGACAGCATGGAATGCTTTTAAACTGCACTTTATTTTTAATTAGGCCTAACTATTATTCTCAATGGAGAATTTTGCTGATCATGGTTTTTTTCTTTCTTTTCCCAGCAGCATGTTTCCTGGAAATATCTCTCACCTAGCAAATTCCTAACATCTTTCCTAATCTTATATAAAGGGAGAAAGAGACAGACATGCAAGCACAAAGCAATTGTGTGATGATTTTTATTATGCTAATATTAAAATGCTGAAGTCTCCACAGAGATGTTTACGCCTGTGTCAGAGTGAGCTGCTTTGGGCAGGGGGGAACTAAACGTGGAAAGCAAACATAGAAGCAGGTGAAAAAATAAAGCAGAAAAAAGCTCAAATGGACAAAGGAAGCTCTTTGTTTATTAATCTCCTATCCACATTTCATGTCCTACTCAATCAGTTATGATAGAAAATTATGTTAGAGATCATGTAGCTACATGAAACGAGAGAGTGAGTCCTTTGATACTGTCGACATGGATGACGGCAAATATAGTGCACAACAGTCGGATTCCGGAAGTAAAAAATCCCATTAATTTTCTCCATAGGGGAATGTATTGCGAACTATAACTTACAAACCTTTAAAGACAGACCCACTGTGAGCTTGATGGTATATGCTTTTGTTTTTAAATTGTGTTCGGAAATAGTTTTGTGTTCAGTGGAATTCCTGGTGAAAAACTACATTACCCATGATTCTGCAGAGAAATCTCATCCAATCAGAGAATCAAGATAAGCAAATCTCTCCAAAAGAACACTTAAGCACCTTCCCACAAGCATTCATGGAGACTGTAGTTCTTTCCCTCATTAAAGGAGTCATGAATTGAGAAATCTAATTTTCCTTGATTTTAATATATAAGAGGTCATTGTACTATAAAAACTCAAAAGTTCTTAGTTAGTCCAAAAACACGTTTTATTTGATTTAATTTTAATTTTATTGAAACTGCCCAAACGACTAGTTTTGGATTTTGTCACATTATGATGTAATAGTGTGACAAAAGACCTTTTCTGTAGAAGAAAAATCAATGACTTCTACATCATCGCCTCTTTAGCCCCGCCCACCGATTCACCCATGTCATATGAATAAATACTTCTTACATATATTTCATTTATATATAAATCTAAATAATTGGTATTAGATTTATATTCATATATAAATCTTATTTTATATGTATATATAAATCTGAGATGCAAACACACTGGATTACTATGAAAGAGATGCCTTTGAAGATTACAAGACCTTTTACAGTGACAAGCTGTGGAAAAAAACAGTCTTTGCATTGCCTTCCTTGTGATCATATTAAGAAAGTGTAAACTTTATTTTGACGTTGTTCATTTATTTGCTTAATTTGACTGTGGATTCGGTTTTAACAAGCAAAAATGCAGTTTTTCAGCATGAAAATAAAAGATGACGCAGTTCCGACTAAATGGATC
Organism: Phoxinus phoxinus; assembly: GCF_949152265.1. NCBI lineage: Eukaryota > Metazoa > Chordata > Actinopteri > Cypriniformes > Leuciscidae > Phoxinus > Phoxinus phoxinus. Next base: position 32,116,410 of record NC_136880.1, on the reverse strand, counting down.
CGACAGCAATGTCGCAACACACAAGTGTGAGTAACTATGTTTTTACCATACGTCACTATTGCTTTGTCTGAAACAGATTTGATATGTACTACTTACTATTCATACTGTATGCTAAAGTAAAATTGTGAATAGTTGTGAATAGGCTAGGCCTATCGCATGACCAAACCGGAACCCTGGTCTCATCACATCACTTGTCAGAGACAGTGTTAACAGCGGTATCAACTGACGCCGATATCTATGGACTTTTAAGGCAATCAACTAGATCACTGTGTTACTGGCGTTTTATTCTATTTAAATATCTAAACATAAGTGTGAAGAAGAAAAATGTAAAACTTTTAAATCTCAATCTGCATATGCGAGGGACATTGGTTATGCTCATCTTTGTTACCCAATCATAGCAGTGGGCGTTTACGTGACACGCCCATCAAAATGGAGTGTTTGAAAGAGAGACTTGGGATGTTTTTTGATGTAAAAATAACATTGTAAATGGGCCTCAGAGAGCATTAAGAGAGGGATTCTTTTTAAATCCCTATGGGGATTTTTATGAATAGGAAAAATACTTCCAGATCCAAGGTCACTGAAAAAGTGGACGGGCACTGTTGCGCTCTTTTAGGAAATATCTAAACAGCATGATTGACCAATCAGAATGAAGTATTCCAGAAAGCTGTTAGGCTATATAAAATAATATACTGCAGTAATGATGGAATTCAATGCATAATATAACACGTTTCCATAATAAGCTAATTACAAAAGATTCCACTGAGCAAGATAAGACCATAACTAGCGAAATGCAAAGTGCAACATTTTAATTATTAAATCTCATATCAGATTGACAGAAATAGTTTCGCTATCTTAATGTTTGTATAAGCAACCTGAAGCTATGTAGTGTTTCTGCATGATAAGACATAACAATAATAAAGAGTGTTTTTTTTATGTTTTATATTGGATGCAACAATATAATTACAAAGAGAGCATAATTAGAGTCGTGTGCCCTACCACCTCAAGAATATGCCGCTTCAATTTCTTTTTCAGTCAATCCCAAACCAATCAAAATATCTGCGGAGGGACATATCCACTCTGTTTTTTCTTCCCCCTCCATTTTCCTTCGTTTAAATGAGAGTGCTGACCCCATTAGATAAAAAAAAGAAGAAAAGACAGACTGCGTTCATTTTGAGAAGAGTGATTAATTACAGATGTTACTGAGACAATGAAATATAGATCATACCGACTGGGACTCCAGCCGGGTTTACTCAGTGTCAGGCTCTTCCAATTTTGATCAGAAGGAAAGGAATTTATTGCCGAGCTCTTTGGCACAGGTTTTTGTGATCATTAACATTCTCTTCAAAGGCTTGCAAAAAAGCATACTAACCAAAAAATAAAATAAAAAAATAAATCCACCCAAAAAGGGAGAGAAGGAAAGCTGTGACTTAGTGTGATGTGTTGTGGTAGATTTATCTAGATATTTTTTTTGCAGAGTGTTGCAACTCATTTGGAGCTTGTGTGGCTTGTGTAAATGGCGTTCTGAAATGAAATCTCTAAACCAAATCCTTTGGTCGACAGATGCACGAGAGAACGAAATGGAAACGAGAGGATGTGCGAAGGAAAAGGCGAGAGAAGATATACTTTGCATGGCTGAGATAAAGGACAGATCATTAGTCAGGGCTCTTAATATAACTGCAGGAACAGGAGAGCATGGCACTGCCAGTTTTTAGACATTTGGGATCTATTTCCATTTTATGTGTACTCATTTCATAACTATCTGCAGATGTTAAACATCTAGTTTACGTTAATGAAATGTGTAATTTACTTTTACACTGATGACATGACTTGGGTTAAGCTGATTTTATTTAACCTTTTTGTTTTATTTCTACATCTTTTCCTGCACATTTTAATTTTCTCCTGGAAAAACAATGACAAAAACAATCTGAGTACACCTGCATTTTGGAACATTTCCCAAAAAAAAGCAATTTATTATTATGACAAAATGCAAATTCTGATACACAACTCTAGCTACTAATCAGATGTAAATGGAATAAGTGTTCTTATTATAAATAGCATACATAAACAGGGTTCACTTTTTTCTTTAAAAAAAATCCGATAGATAAGATAGATAGATATAAATAGATAGATAGATAGATAGATAGATAGATAGATAGATAGATAGATAGATAGATAGATAGATAGATAGATAGATAAATGTATCAAAGTTTTCACAAAAAGATTAAGCATCACAACTGTTTCAACATTGATAATACTAATAAATGTTTCTTGAGCTCCAAATCAGCATATTGGAATGATTTCTAAAGGATCAAGTGACACTGTAGACTGATGATGCTGATTCAGCTTTGCCATCACAGAAATGTGTTCAATTAAAAATATATTAAAATAGAAAACGGTTTAAATTGTAAAAATATTTCAAATATGGCCTCTTTACTGTATTTTTGCTCAAATAAATGCAGCCATGTTGAGCAAAAGAGACTTCTTTCAAAAGCGTAAAAAATCTTACGAACCCCAAACTTTTAATTTAAAAGTTTAAATTACGGTATATGGGTATAAAGTTAAAAATACGGTAATGTAACTTGCAATCTCATGTTTCAACCACAGATGTCGGTAGAGAGGACAACGTTCTGTAGTGCATCTTTGAAGAGAAAGATCATTCTAAAATGTTGTCCCAAACCTCTATCATGACTTGCATTCTTTTTTGTCTCTTGAAGAAATAAAGTCATACAGGTTTGGGACAGCATGAAGGCGAGTAAAGCATGACAGAAATATAATTTTTGGGTGATCTATCCTTTCAAGGAAACTATAGCTTTTGCTGTATTAACTGCTCTCTACTATCTGACCAAAATAAGAAATAAAAAGCTATTTGTGGGTTAACAGTAGTTTGGGAAGTGTAAAGTCACCAATAATTCAAACTTGATCATTTTTTTTTTAAATATTAATATTTAATCAAAAACATTCACTTTTAACCCTAACATTTAACACTTTACAACATCTCTTCTCCCATGACGTGTGCAATGACGAGACAATAGGCAGGAATAATCTCTCCCCTCCAGCAATCTGACAACAATACAACGATCTAATAAATTCCCAATGGATAAAATCCAGGCCTAGATTTTTTTCTCATTTGCGTTTCAGTCGGATATACATCACAATAAGAAAGAATTGCAACTTACACAATATTATATAAGACGGTTGCAGCTTCCTTTTAATGATATGACTGATCATCCTTTTGTAATTCATAAAAAAATAAATCCAACCTTGAAATTCCAAGGATTACAGTCTTTTTTTAACTGAATTATAGTAGGCTACTATATTACATTACATATGCCTACTATAGTGGAATTATGGATTAAAACACCAATTCTCACATATCCAGTTTAATGCCAGATCTGCTCTTGTAATTTTATTTTGCAAGTCTAGGTTAAATTCAGTGGAGTGAGCAGGAGTGACACTGTACATTTGACTTCATAATGAGAGTGAGAAGATTCACCATGCACTCATTACCGTGAAAGGAAATTATGTACAGAAAAAAAAGTGCACAAGCTTGTCCCATAATGCTCCAATAAAAGCTTAATGATTTCCTCAGTTGTAACGCAGGCAGAGTTTAGCGGTCTCCATTATGAGTCTTTTTTCATTTCCTCAGAGGAGTGCAGGTTATTGTTCACATCATCACTAGTCTCAATTCCAGAACGGTTAGTTTCAGAGAGCCCAGCGGCTTCAGGGAGTCTTCTCCGCTCTTAGGCTCGCTGCCAATCGTCTCTTAACTCTGACTGCTGGAATAACACCCTCACAGTATCAATTATTCCAGTCTATTTCCCAGTCTGACACTCGCCATTATCCTCTCAGATATCATCGCTGTCATTGAAATGGAGCCATGGCGGATGCGTTTGTCTACCTGGGAATTTGCGCCTGCTCATCCCTGACATGGAATGGATGCACAGATGTCACATTAAAATGATGGCTCATCTTTTGCGACCCACGTGTTCCATAGCCCATCTTCTGCAACACAGGCCCCCGTCGTAATACGAAGGGCTTCAACTTTGTCTAGACTCTTGAAGACGGAGGAGGAGGAGGAGGGATCAGATGGCCAAATCGATTTCGCTTCAATAAGGTGCTCTGCTCACACGCATGTCACAACAGTGATATTCAAATGATTTTTGAAGTGCTTCGCTCGCAGAGGAAGCTCTACAACGTATTCATTCGCTCACCCGTGAATGTGGAGAGAAAATGGTCCGTGACTAAGCACAATCTCTTTGATTTCAGCGTTGAGGATTCTGGGACTTCACTTAGACCAGATGAATGATGTGCGGTGTTTTTTTTCCCCCTCGTATGATCGAAATTGCGTTCAGATCAATTACAAAGAGAGGCCTTGAAGTGGTAAGCACTTTTTTACTGTTAAGTTTGCCCTGGTTATGAAACGTACACACCATCAAACGTGGGCCTGACCTTGGCTAGCGCACATGAAAGAGAAAATGACAGTGGCGGCTGTATGATATGCAGTGGTGCTGTCTTCTGCAGTCTCTTATTTAGGCCTAGTCCCCGAAGTCATTTGCAAGGATAATTAGAGAGGTACATGAATTGTATCTGCAGAGCTTCTCTCCCCGTCCTTAATAAAATATGAAGTTTTTAATGACAGTGTGGTGTTATGCACCATTCATTATTCATCACTTTACGTAACCTTTATGTAAGTCCTAAATTAATCGGAACTTCAATAAGTTTGAGGGACGGAATTCTGAAGGTTTCACGGTAGTTATCGATTGCAGGTTCTGATTCGGAATGGGACAGCCCTACGGAAATGAGGAGGATGAGCACACATGAAAGGGAGTCCTGCGCACAAGCACATCGTAGATCAAAACGATGAGATCAATCATTCAGTGGTATTTGTTCATGTGCTGGATACATAATCTGTTCCATACAGATTAAAAGAGATTATAGTTGTAGATCGGTCGTGTTTCAAAGCGCCGTACCTGGTTAACGGATTTCATGGCTTTGCAGAGATAGAGAGTGCGAATTTGCATTTCCCTGAAAACAACACAGGGAGAGCGTGTTGTTTTAAGGGAATTAACCTTTGATGTTAATGAGGCACATTTCCAAAGCACATTTCAGCAGCCATATCTGAACTCTCCACTGCACGCTATCAGCTAGCATCAGTTGCAGCAAAGCAAACTGTTCCCTCAATCTCCCTCTCTCTTGCTCTCTCTCCACAAGGCCACTAGCCAGGTTTTGTATCCCATGAGACCAAGAGGGAAGAGTTCACTGAATTATGGATGTTTTACAGTGCCAGGAATTCTGTTGAAATCTTCTGCAAATAAGCTTTAAATCACTGCAGTGTCAACGCAGATTACCTCGAAACCACTGAAATGCTTAAAATGCAGCCAAAAACTCAGCAAACCCAACAAGTACAACAGGGCAATTTTGCAGACAATGCAGCAACGGAGGCAGAAAGGAAAATAGCATGTTCAGATGTGTCTTTATATTATGCTAATACTAATTTGTTTGTTTTTCAAGGAACTTAAGGGGGCGTTCACACTGACAGTGATTAAAATGTTGGAGGTCGCTGAGCTGTTGGTTTCGACTGGGCGTTCCTGTTGCCGCGGTACTGTCTGCATTCCCATTGGTCGTTGCCCTGTCCTGTCGATGCTCGTTTACATAAAGTTGAGCTCATGAGAATAGATGATGTATGTTTGCTTTGTCTCTGTGGATCACTGTCGATGTGTGGCTGGTTAGCATGGCTCTGTTGACCCTTGCTGGCAGATGTCGTAACTTCATCTTTCACCGTTGATGGCAATTTATGTTTTAGGCCAAATATAAACATACAGTAATTTATTATAATATGTATTTTAGTAGTGCCCAATTCATTTTTAGACATTTGTAATTGGATGGGAAATATTTATACTATTTTATATATTTATTTTATACGCTATCACATATTTTATCACCAGCCAAGTAGGCCTAACTGCTTGTAAGATGAATGGAAATGCTAATAGCTCTTTAGGTAAAGACCTCCTTAGTTTACACAAAATAAACCATTAATAGGATTTATTGATCACAAAAAAGAGAGGGAAAAGTAAATGAGGTTTGGTTGGACCTTTAGCACACAGTGTCATTTTGAGCTTCCTCTATTCAAACTCTAAGCTTGCCTCAAATCACTAGAGTAACAGCTGTGGTTGTTTGCTAAGGGGAGCTAACCCAACAGCTATGCCTCAACCTGAGCTTAGATGTGCTGTCGCTACAGACCTCGGTGGCCCATTGTTAGACAGACAGCTACAATCTGTTCCTGCCAAAGGCCAGTTTTTATTCTTCTTATTGGGTTTGGTCTGAGCTCTCAGGGTTACTCCTCTGCATCACTCTTCCTCTCTCAACACACTGAGGTTCCAGTTAAAGGGATAGTTCGCCCAAAAACTCAAATTCTGTCATCATTTACTCACCCTCAAGTTGTCCCAAACCTGTATGAACACAAAAGAAGATATTTTGAAGAATATGGGTAACCAAACAGTTGACTTATATAATATGTAAAAAAATAAAAAATACTATGGAAGTCAATGGGACCCATTCAACTGTTTGGTTACTGGCATTCTTCAAAATATCTTCTTTTGTGTTCAGCAGAAGAAAGAAATTTATACAGGTTCGGAACAACTTGAGGGTGAGTAAATGATGACATTGATGAACTGAATAGAATAGAAATGAATAGAAATTATGAACATTTTTATTTTTGGGTGAACTATTCCTTTAAATCCTAAGAGATGTTTTAGGACATCTCTATGGTGGGCAAGAGAGCTGTACACATGCAAATAGAAAAAGACCAGCAAATTAAGAAAACATCTTTATCAGTTGGACACATGTGCTGCAAATACTTACAACGCAACCAAATATAGAAACGTACTGCAAATGGCACAAAGCTGAACTGCTGCAAAGAAAACACATGCAAATAGGAAAAAAAAACACATGCAATTTAAGAAAACATCTTCACCAGTTTGACAGCACATGTGCTGCAAATGCAACCGAATACAGAAACACGCTATAAATAGCAGACATGTTGCAAGGGGAACCCAACAGGTGACAAACCTGGCTGGGACCGCATATTGTTCAATGTCTACTCATCAGTGGTGTTGTCAATTACCTAAAAGGTGAGTTTTTTTGTTTATTTTAACGTCTTGTTTGTATATATGTGTGTTGTGAGTATTTGCAGAGCGTTTCTGTATTTGGTTGCGTTGTGAGTATTCGCAGCACATGTGTTGTCAAACTGATGAAGATGTTTTTTTAATTTGCATGTGTTTTCTTCAATTGCAGCACACTGAGCTCTCTCGGCCACCATACATTTCACCTCCCTATCAACTAAGAACAAGCTAAACAAACAAAGATCAGAGTGCAGATTGGTATATGGGATTCTTTTATTTTCTAGATTTTGCAATCATTAATGATGTCACATTCTTAGATTGTTTGAGATGTTTTCATCGTTATAAAATTATAAGTTTCTAAGTAGGGTTGCAACGATATTAAAATTCTGTCTGGTACTGATAAGCCAATTTTTTTTCATATTATGGCTGATATCTGATAATTGGCTGATATTACATTTCTATACTATTTTGTCTAAATAAATAAAAATGAAACAAGAACATGTTTTTTAAATGTTATAGGTGAACTTAGTCATCACAAAATATAATTGAATTTAATAAAAAATCGTGTATCCGTATTTCTTTGACCAATATGAGAGTGTATAGAACATTTCTTTAATCATATCTCTGGCATCTGAAATATGATTGAATATGTGCAATAAAGCATTCTGCCGCCAGAGCAACAACAACAACAAAAAAACATACTGGTGCTAGGAAAGAAACTTTTTTTCTTTCACTGCAATGCAGAGAAAGATCCATCAAGACTGTACTTGATATGTCTGTTTGGTATATTGTTTATGCCTATTTCATCATCATGGCCACCACCACAGTGATTGCATCATCTCTTGCACTGAAACATTTGAACCCCCAGAATCCAGTAGAATTTCCCTTAGGTATTCAGCGTGAGTTTGACTGCAGTCCTTATTTCAGTATTTATATTTTTCGATTTCATTTCAACACTCAAACAGATTAGTGAGAGAAAGAGAGAGAGATAGTGAGCGTGTGTGAACATCTCATATCATTTGGCTTAATAAATGCAATTCTGTTCCAAAGTTTCAGCACAGCCGAGTGTCAGAGAGAGAGTGTGCTATTAAGCATTGTGAAGTTCAGAGAATTCCATGAGTTGCTTCACACAATGGCTTTCATCTAGATTAATTGAAAATGACTTCGGCTGAGTACAGCCTTTGCAGACACAATGTCTGCTCGGTGCTGTAATTATTATCCGTTGATTTGGACCATGCTGTACAATTTACTCTTTCTCCTCTCTTTTTTTCTCCTATCCATTATTGTTGTTTGGTAAAGTAGAAATACAATTTCACAGCTCAGAGGCTGGGTCAGGACTGGAATTATGATTAATAATATTCCACTGAAAATGATTCAGTTCTCTGTGTTGGTGAAAACTAATTACTCTTCTTAATTGTACAAAATATTGCCTCACGAGACATGGAATATTAGAGGGAAAACAAAAGACATGCACTAAGCTATAGCATATTACCCAAGTTTCACCCAGCGCTTTTTGTAATGACCTCTCAAAGGCGTATCGGTGGTGTGCAATTATTGATAATTCAAGAGAAATTCCTATTGAATTATTCAGAAACAGACTCACAGCTTTCATTTAACATCTCAAGCTGTCTGCTTTATGATCCCTGTTCCCCATTCAGATAATTGAGCCAATCCATTTGGCTTGGAATGGTGATAAAGTCCTCTGTGCTAGCGAGTTCAGTTATGACACTTGAGTTATTAATTAAGCATCTTAAATTTGGTCATTGACTGTAATGCAAGGCAGTTAAATTGCCAACAGAACCAAGTTGCACATTGTGTCAATTTACATGAAGTTAAAAGACTTTTGTAAATGCATTATCTTTCCAACTTCTGCCCTGTAGCTCATCCCTATAGTTATTCTTCCCCTTCGACAATACACCGAGGGAGAATAATCTGATCCTTTACAGAAGGAAGCACCGTTTATTTATCACATGACCGCTGTTGCTTGGCAACCCAAAGCCTTCGGTTTATCCACCAGCACAAGTAATAAATCCATTATACAGAAAAGCAAAGTAGCCTCCACAACAGACATACAACTCATTCTTCCATTTCCTATTGCAACAGAGCCTCTTCATTTATTATTTGATATTGAATTATTAACAATGAATTGTATCTATCTATCTATCTATCTATCTATCTATCTATCTATCTATCTATCTATCTATCTATCTATCTATCTATCTATCTATCTATCTATCTATCTATCTATCTATCCATCCATCCATCCATCCATCCATCCATCCATCCATCCATCCATCCATCCATCCATCCATCCATCCATCCATCCATCCATCCATCCATCCATCCATCCATCCATCCATCCATCCATCCATCCATCTATCTATCTATCTATCTATCTATCTATCTATCTATCTATCTATCTATTTTCGATATCAGTTTTATGTTTAACACAGTTATTTTGTGTTGTATGAAAGTTGTATGTAAGATCTCTCTGTAGACAATGAATGAATGTTGTCAATACAGTTCATCTTATCAAATCAACAAAATGAATTTTCCGTATAAGAACCTCATAGACACCTGTGAACCTGAGAGCAATCCAGACTCTTCCAATATCTGATAAGTGAGAAACAATAGCTTTTTCTAGATACAATCTCTCTAAAGTGTCCACTTGATTTTTTAGATTGTCCCTGTGCTATCTGCTGCCGGACTATCTTGAGATCCTGTCACCAATGCCGCTGCATTGGGGGGGAAACGGAGGCTATCAGGTGGTAATCTGTAAAAAAAAAAAAAAAAAAACTCTGAATGTGGGGTGTATATTGTGTTCTGCCACTTCAACCACAGAGACAGAGAAAGTGATCCAGCTTTTAATGTTTTAGACTTCCCAGCACACTCTCTTGTACTCGGCTGCACACATTCAGAAATGCGATCGAATGTGACCTTTTTTCCTACACAGAAGTGGGAGTATGTTTTTGAAGAGTTCATCTCAAAGCCTTTGACTTGATTACTCAAGCTGTGCTGTTTGTGCTTGCAGGCATCATAAAAGACAGAGAAACCCACAAAATAGCAGTTTGAGAGCTGCTATTCATGTTGCAGAAACACAGGTCAATGACAGAGCTTTTTTTATGTTTTATTTGAAACAAAACTATTAAACGGGCTGCCTATGACATCACATGTCAAAATGTTCTAGTTGTATATTCCTAGCCAGAATTTCTAGCAAGCAATCCTTTAAAACGTGCCAGTAAGCAAACTAAGATACTACCCAGACGACCTTGGCACAGAGCGGGCAGAGAGCAGACTCATCTTTGTGTGTGGTCACTGGCTGTGAGTGTATTCAAGGTTGGAGGACCAGAGCGTCAAGTGTGGTGCTTAGAGGAAGGTGCGGGAAGCCCTTAACTGTGACCGAGTATCTACAAAGACGCTAATCCGAAATAATGCCTATGGCACCTGTATTTCTTTTTATTGTTTTCCTCTTCCGTAATGATGTGGGCTGACGTCATCCTCGTGACCGTCTGCCTGCAGTGATTAAAATAATGATCAATCACAGTGCACTGGATGGGCCCTCATCACGCTCACATTCCCACTGGGGCTCGAACACATTGATGAGAGCGGTTGATCCATTCACTAATGATTCAGAGCAGAGTTAGAGTCAAGACTCATTACAATAACAGATGATGTGCTCTTTGATGACATGGAATTGCTCCAAGGAGTAGTTATTGAAGAAGCCCTCACTGAAATTAACGGTGAGAAGCTGTGTTTGTGCTGGCATAATAGTGCAACCTTGAGATGCAAAGGAAACAAATGCAACATAAAAGATGTGTGCATTCCCGACTCCTCCACTTATTCTCCATCACGCATTCAGCCATGAAACTTCCATGCCTGCAGTTTCTTATTTGTCAAAGGAATAGCCTGTTTCTAATGTTTAGGGATAGTAATAGCAAGTCATTTAACAATTTTTGTTTAATTCTGATTTCTCTTAATGATTCAGATTTCTTAACAGCCCTATTAACATTTTTTTTTTTTTTTTTGAGTAAGGAATACTTGGAAAACAGAAATGTGATTTTAATTGCTGTAATCAATAATATATGTAAATCAACAAAGAACAAAAAAAATGTGTTCATATAAATTTCCTTCATTTCTTTATTTTTTTTAATAAAATACCACTAATTTATGTCTATTTTATTAATATAAATGAGTATTTATTTATATTTTAAATTAGCTTTGATTTGTATCACTTCACTTTTCATTTTAAGATTAGTTTTAATAACTTTGTGCTTTTGTCATTTTTATCAGTTTTTTAAATATTTACATTTAGATTTAATTTATTTTTATTTCAGTTTTAGTTTCTGTAATTTTAGTACTTCAACTTAAACGAAAATTAGAAATGTATATTATCTATATAATATTATAAATCATATAATAATAACAATATTTTTGCTTTATTTAAATGACAAGATGATTTTTTATAGTTTTAGTTTTAGTTGACAGTAACACTGTATTTGTAGTTAGACATGACGGAACTAGATTGACTCAAAATAACCTGCTCATAAGAGTCATTGCCTCAGGTATTGGACTCCACCGGTCAAACTGTATGGTTTTGATTCACTAACAAAAATTGCCTCATAAGAGTCATTCACTCAAGAATCGGAGTGGTGTGCTGTATATGTCACGTTAAAGGCCCTCTAAAGTGCCTTGGAACGCAAAGCTTTGTATGATGCCTTGACAATTTCCACTGAAACAGGAAGCTAAGGCAGGACATATTGAATGGCTCCTCCCCCTTTTTAAATAGCCAATAGTGTGTAGTTTACCTCACAGACTGCAAGTCCTACTTGACAATCTAAATTCTAGCCATTTCATTCTTCAGTTAGAAAACAGAAAAAAACGTGAGTGTTTGAGCAACCGAACACATCTCCAACCCATATTGCTCCGTGACGTGTCAGTAGTTGCTTTGCCCAGGGGGTATTTAGCATAGGGGGCGGGACGCTTTATTGGACGAAGATGTGATTAGAAGCTAGCTGACACCAGACCCTTCTCAGTTGTAACTGAGAGTAGGTCTGGGGAAGGTTCATTCACAGCCCATTTCCAAAGGGGCGTCACCAATGTTCGTCCTAAAACCAATCAGAGCGATCGTCATCGTGTAAAGCCCGCCTCAACGTTTGTGATTGGTGCCTCGATTTGGAAAAATGGGAAATGGGCTTGAATGGGCTCTTGGCCAGACTGACTTGCAGAGCAAATCTCAAATTTGCCAGAAGTTCATCAGGGTTTTCCCAGGCTAATGAGAAGCTGAAGTCCACGGTGATGTCATACAAATCCGTGATCCTTTTTAGCGGAAGTGAGAGACTGTAAGTTTTGAATTCCTTATATCTCCTAAATGAGAATGTTGTCATTGTTTTGAAACACACCAGCTTATCCATAACCCCAAGGCTAACATATTCATACTAAAAGCTAAAAAACTTAAATTTTGATTTCAGGGGGCCTTTAAATATTACCGCCTGAAACACTATCAGAATATTTTAGTACAATTTCCATCTGCATTGAAAGAATGCACGTGCAAGAACTGTTTACGGATCCGAATGTCATGAAAATGATTCGGTTCACTGTATTGTTTTTCTGTGATGGGACTGGCCATCAGTCCATGGTGTCCCGAGACGCTGAGAGGGGCTCCAGCATCCCTGCGACCCTGTAGAGGATAAAACGCTTTGGAGCATGATTGAATGAATGTATTGTTTTTTTTTACGGAACAAGGCCCGGTTCTCAGTTTCCAACCTACCAAACAAGTGATGTTGTTGGATAAATAGTTCATGTAGAAGGCTAAAATGTGGGTGGCCAAATCCGGCCAAAGTGGCAAAAGAAAAGAGAAAAAAAAACTGATAACAGATGTTAATGCATGCTAATGGTAGGCTGAAATGTTCATGCACTTTCTACATCAGCATTTCCTTCCATATTCACTATCACCAGCTCTCTCTTAAGTACTTTTTTTTATTTATTTTTTTGCAGGCAAAGTGTGTGGAGCTCTAAGCTCCTCATGGCTGCAGCATATGCAGAACGATAACAAACAAATCTGCTATAAATTCTACAAACCATTTATGAATCACTTTGGAACTGCATGTATTACATAAAACATTTCCCATATCAGAGCATTAAATAGATAAACCCAGAAATTTACAACCAACTCTGCTGAAATTCAGCTCAACTGCACACAATCTGAAAAAAGTATATATACAGTATATATATATGTATACATCTCCTCCACCCTGCTATCTCTTTCCGTGTCGGGGCGGAGTGCGTTTCTGTGTGTGTGCAGCTGTGCAGCTTCTGTTTAGACTCGACTCCAGGGACGTCGCTTGACAGTAATCCTACTCCAGCCCTGATCTTTCAAACACACTTACAGCTACAGTGTACGATACAAAAACAAAGAAATGCTTCAAACTCAAAATCAATTGTGACTATAAATAACGCTAACTAGCCATTTGTTGGGGACGCATAAGTGGAAGACATCCCTCACCTAGCCTGTTCAATCAATAGGCTCTCATTAATGTTATCCATCGTCATTATCATCTTGCTGTTAAGCGCAAGGCTTAACCTTACAGGAGCGTGAAGTTCCTCATGATTGCATATGTTTCAGTTGCATCTCTGCACTTCTGCCATTAGTAATTCATGAGCTTCTCTTTTTTGAATTGAGCTGGGAAAATGGAGGAAATAAAACCATTTCTCTGCATTTTTCATATTCTGTGTCAAAGTAATTAGGACCGCTGCATTTAAACAAAAACTTGGCATCACGTACTCCAGGGAAGGAGAACAAACAGGAAGCATTATTTGTGTGTGTGCAACTTCCATATTTATCTCCTTACTATCTGAGCCGTTTACGCATTTAAAATAATTAAACTATTTTAATGAAGCTCAGCATGCAATAACGGTCTTGGAGTGTTTAATTATTTTAATAGTTTTGATTCGGCTGTAATTCTTCACAACGTTCATCAATGGTGAATTATATCTTCCGTTTATTACAAGCTGATAGCTCATTTCGCAGAGTCATAGCGCAACCATAAATAAAGGTCTTCTTATGTTGTTTTTGAGTGTGCTTTAAAGACATCTACTGATGCCTAAATTAATTTGATTTTGACTAATAAAGCATCTGCATGCATCCTTTTTCAAAGATGAAAGAACTTGTTTACCTTGGTTCACTAAATCTAGGACATTATTGTGAATTAATTTGCAGGATCATACAGGTGGTGAAGTAAATACCAGGCATAATTCAGTTACATATTTAATTAATGTAAATTAATATGACATAATTATAATGGAAATTTATCCTTAAAGCTGGCAGTCACTTAGTGGGAAGAGATTTACACCATGACTGCAGCTTAGAGAAACGGGGCTTTAACTATTTTCTGACACAATTATATTGTACTACTTTTTGACATAATAATGTGGGCTATGAGTCATCATCACTGTTAATTAATGCTTGACAATGGTCGATGTTGCATTGCACTGCAGGACGTCAGAGCATTCATGAGGTATTAGACAAAGCGTTCTCCAAAATACTCACTTTTAAATAAGCATTCATTTGAAACAGATCAAACTGTGAGAGACAGTGAAAAGAGCGAGAGCCACAGCTCCAGTGTTGAGGAAAAGGCCTGTTTTGTATGTACAGACACAGAGCTCATTACAGAAGAGGCAGAAGCCAAATCCTTCAGTGCCCGTAGGCAGGGATTTACCGAGGAGGAGATAAAAGCTGGTTCATGATCGCAATAGAAGTACATGCTTGGTCACTGCACTTAAACACTTCATTGTTTTGGCATTCAGTTGAAATAGTGCTTTGACGGAGCTGTGTGAATACAATTGTTTCTGTCAAATTACATCTCTGTTCTCATTATAGAAAGGAGTTTTGCTGTTGCTGCGAAGAAAGTAAAGCACAACAAGTTGGGAAGCTGTAAGTGGGAATTTTACACGCTTCGAAACGGTCGTTGTCAACACCTTCTGTGTGGTTCGCAATTGCTTCTAAAATGTGTGACCTCCAGCTGCAAGAACACAATTCATTAGCACGATGCAAGGGCATCACTGAAGGCTTCTGCTGAAAATAGCAGCAAAAATCATTTTGATTCATATTCTTGAGTATGTAGCTGTGCATTCATGTGGGCAAAGTATAACAAGCGATTTTGCAGTACTAACAAAATCAGTCTCCGCAGCACTTCCTTTTCTACTGTAGGCATTGACATCGATTCCTAGATGCATTTGATTTGCTCCCCATCATTTACTTTAATTGTGCAAGCTGTTTGACATTCCCCGAAGAGTCAAGAATTGTCAGGAATGCGGCGAGAAATATATCAAGGCTGCGTACGTACATGACAGATATTCTTGTTTGACTGCGCTGACTTTGTAATCCCATGAAAGTATAACTACCTGGAGGCTGCACTTGTGTAGGCTGGTATACATTTTCTTGATGTCTGATTACAGAATTAACAATACGCTAAAAAATCTAACCTCAAGGGGTGCGGATGGGACATGAGCAACAAATAAACAAATACAAATATCCTTTTAATAACTTTCTGGGGTTCTGTTGTTTCCCAAATTGTGTTTAATATCAAGAAGATTGAGTATGCAGATATTGCACTGATACTGCAGAGAGCAGTCCCAGAATATGGAGTAGTCCTCATTACGTATCCCTCACCAGTCTAGCGTTTAATAGTTGTAGAATATTGTAAAATGACGAAAATTAAACTGCTCGGATTCATTAGCTCTATGTGTTGCCGCAATAAGAAAGTAATTAAACCACTGCAGGCATTATGATGCTCCAGTTAAGAAAGAGGCCAAGTTTTTTGAATTTGTTTGTGCAGTAATGAAAAATGGATCCGCAGATTTTTGATAATGTTGGTTTAGATTGGCAAGAAGACACGAGCCGTATACTGTCGTATACTGTCACAACATTCCCAGTGTTTGTTAAAATATTATTTATAATTTCAAAAATATATGTCCTGATCACCCTGACTCAATGTACTCTTATTTATTCAATTTGTAAAGAACTTACAAGATTCTTCATCAAACATTTACAAAGCAACGAGAAAGGCAGCAGCAACACTCCCAGAGAGCAGAAAGGAAAAATACAGAAATAAATGAAGAAAGAAATGAGGACATGGATTTGTGCTGTACAAGAACAGTGTATCATATTTCCAAGCAAAGTCTTATTGGTTTGTTTATTGAAGCTGGTGGAAAAACTCATTTTATGGATAGTAATAAACCTCTCTCTTTATTGAATACACAGATCAATTATAGACTGGGGAATCAAAACTGTAATCTTTTTTCCCCTCCTGTGAGCACAGACCCACAATTCTGCTTCGGCTTATGACAAACAAAGGAACCTCTGTCTAGGAGTTTTATTTCAGAGTCCAGATATAAAAGAACACTATGATAATAAAAAAAAAAAAAAAAATGTTGAATTGAATCCTTTTTGTCTGTTTATTTAAAAAGAAACACTTTTTTTTTTCATTTTTGTGTCACGACTGTTTCATGTTTTTCATGCATCTGTTGCAAAGAGAGCTTTGGCATCCAGCTTTCATCTCTACTCTACTCTACTTCACTATCATCTACATTTGTTTTGACCCCGGCGAGGACAAACGTGATTGAACATACTTTGTTCAGAGAAACAGAAACATCCTGTTACAATCAGACTTGGAGAGCTGGCAAATTAAAACTGTGATTCATCAACAATAGATTGAAACTGAAACAAGCTAGTTGGACAGAGAGATATGGTAATAACATGACTCATAGGTCGGCAAGGTCACCTGACGTTCTGTAGCTAAACCCCCCCCCCTACATAAAACGATGTACATTCGACAGCTTCCAAAATCGGCTTTGATTAGCTATGATGGCAACTTAGCATTGTTCAACCGTATGTGCTCTAAATCATGTAAACCCCCTGCTGATGCCTTCCCTGTGAACTCGTAAACAGCGGCTGGCTGAATTTTCAAATCTGCCGATTTGATTAACGTCAAAAAACAATAACCATCAATTACTTTCACAGCGACTTCCTGACAGCCAGTTGCCCATGCGCTGCGATATTTGATTTCACATTAACCAACTGCTTACATGAATTGTGGCACATTTCAGGCTAGCTGGCAGCTTGCTATCTCTTGGTAAATCTGTTTCTTATTAATGTAAATAAGTGGCTATTGTGACATCCTCTGGAGAAAATTAAAACACACTTATATAGATATGTATGCTCTTTGAACTGACTTAGATTGTTTAAACATTTGTTCAATAAAATGTATGGATAATAATGGATAAGTGTGTGTTGATTTTATTTATTTAGTAGCATTTAAAAAAGCTGACTTAAATTCTAAATTATTTTTCTATGAAATCTGTTTAAATGGAAAGATAGTACATTTAATTAAGGCCTAATCAGATAATCTCTTGTCGGAAATATATATTTTTATAAATCTTTCTCTCTTGGGAAAAACATTCAAAGAGTTTGTTGCTCAGTGCACAGTGCTAAATGAAGTTTCTACATTTTGATTTATTGTTTTTGTAGTGTATAACGAAGTTAAACATAAGGAACGAATAAGAGGTATGATTATTGACTATATCCACAAGCAGGTCTTAGTTAGACCAGAAAGCTCATCAGCATCTGTCATGCGGTACTGTAAGAACAGGAGTGAGAACGTCAATGAGGAAGAAAAAAGATAGAGAGAAAGGCGGCAAGAGAAAAGAAAGGAGAAAAAGAGTAAGAGAGGGTGGGGAGGATGAGACGGCCACACGAGAATCGACTCCTCTGTAAATCAATTATTCAGCCAGGTTTCACAACAGTCTGAAATCTTCTATCATCATGATGAAGTATGAAAACACAAAGGAGGAGAAAAAAAACAAGACTTTTGTTAAGTTTTAAACATCAATATAATATCTTGGCGGCCCATGTTTGTGAAAGAGGTGCATGCTGCCTGAGAAACCACAAAAAACAACATGTTAGCTAAAAAAAGGAATAGGAATTTGTCTTCCGATCAGGGCCTTTAAAAAAAAAAAGTAAATGATTGCATTGTGAATGGTGATCTGTCCAACGCGAAGGTTCAAAATCACAGCACTGAATATCAGCTCTCTTGCTTTTGTTTTTACACAGCATTTCTTCGGGAACTTCAGACAAAAAAACAAAACAATTTCACCAGTTAGAATGTACATTTGTTTTCTCCACCAAAAAAAAATATTCTAAAAGAAGGCAAATCATCAGTCTTGCTGGCACCACATGCAATCTGAAATAGCATATTTTCCAGGCAAGTGTTCTGAAATGACTCCACTCCAGGTTGTTTGTTCCTCATTTGCTGATTCATATGTTACTGTGAGAGAATTGAAAACAGACGCTCTAGTTCTCACCACTCATACTCTGGTCTGAAATGTAAAGAACACAGATGAAACAAACAGTGAAAAGTAAGTCCCAGTGCAGTTTCACTAACTTTTTGCATTTTTGGAATGCAGATTGTCCAATCAGAACTGATGGATAAAAGAACAGTTAAACATTTTTTTTCACACCTTGGAACTGATAAAAATGTATATATAAAGTGTCATCAATTGTAATTTATGCAGTGTCATCTGCTATTATTTGCACCTGTGAATGACTTTATGTAAATTAAACATTCAAGGAGTTGTGAACATATGCCATAATACTAAAGCTCAGCATTTTAAAGTTCCCCTATTATGCTTTTATGCGAATACCTTTCATGCAATGTTCAAAATAGCTGTTTGTGAATGTAGGTCTGAAGGTCTAGAAAGTTTTAAGATCGAAGTGCACAACAAAATACATTTATTGTCTCTCTCTCTCTCTCTCTCTCTCTCTCTCTCTCTCTCTCTCTCTCTCTCTCTCTCTCTCTCTCTCTCTCTCTCTCTCTCTCTCTCTCTCTCTCCCTCTCTCTCTCTCTCTCAAAAAAGAAAGATTCTGAACTGCTGAAACGTGTCGTCAGCAATTCCAGTCTCACTTCCTATTACATAGGCTACCTACATAACAATGTAACAAATTTGCATAATGCCAGCCTATGGTCTTCATTGGCTGCCCGCAGTGATGTCTACTGTGACCTGCCCTATAGTTGTAGTTGAGGCCTGGAAAAGTTAGGTTCGTGTTCTCGACATGTCGAGAAGATGTTGTTTTCAGCGCTGCGAATCCACTTGGTATGCGCTTCAAAAGGTTGAGGACTCGCGTTGGATTTGATACGGTAAAATCGACACCCTTGTCACCATCACTGTGTATCAATTTCTGAGGAAACCCCCAGAGCTGAAATTCAGATGTGGTAATAGGCATTTTGTTTCCGACACACGCTGTAAGCAGTAGACCAATCAGAGTAGACTGGGCCATCTGACCAATCAGAGCAGAGAATAGGCTATAGCGGAAAGAAGGGGTTAGAGTTATCTTTTTCTGAGTTTTTGAGAAATTAGGTGAATGAGGTGATGAATAAAAATAAAGTGTTTTTTTTTCCCCCTTAGATGCATGTAAGCCTATTAAATAGGAGCCCTCCATAAATTTGGAACCTTTAAAATAGCATAATAGGGGCACTTTCAAGAACGTTCATTAATATTTTTGGGAGTTATTTTAAGTTATGGAACACATTAACACATATGGTCAGAGATAAATCATGTTTTAGAGATGCTATTTATATTTTTGCCGGCACCTCCGTTTTTAGTCGGTCGAGGATCTTGCTTCTGTGATCAGTCCAGCCCGTTGTAGTATGATGTTGGATAACGCTTCGTCTTCACTTGGATGTTATGTTGAAAACACCCTCCAAAACAATGAAAGCTTTTGAAAGTTCACACTTTTTGGACAATGTTGTGGCTTTTATTTGGAGCTCTGGGGAAAATCGAATCTATTTCATGAAGATTACTCTCCTAGAGGCTGCAGATGGCTCTCACCGGGTTACATGCTTTTGATAATTGCTACTGCAGAGAGGCCTGAGGTTACAGCAGAGTAACGGAGCATTCCGAATGAGAGCCATCAAAGTGCTTTTCATTAGCCTCCTTCAGTCTCCTTATCAATTAACTCCTTTAAATCACACATTCACAAAGCTACAGACGTTCGGCGAATACGGAACGCCATAGTGGAGCGCCATCATCAAGACAACCACCAGACATCTCACCTTCACAGAGAGTTATTCTAGAGGGAGAGCAGGCCTGTATTCTCAGCCTTTCACTTTGCGGTTGTCTCTAATAGCCGTGATTATGCATTATTAGTTATGCCGGCGTATTGGACTGACTTTATCAGCTCGAAAAAACAGCGAGGTGGGAGTTTTCGAATGAGACCCTGTTTTGTCCCCGTCTGACAATAAGGCTGCAATTACTGATTTGCCATTTCCAGTGAGTCCCATGCCTATTGTTTTAAAAGGTGCAGAGGCAATGATTGATGCGGATGTTTTTGTAGCTGTAATAGAAGTCCTGTCACTGACAGTGAAGACGTGATGGCCGCATTGTGTTTTTGTGGGGTATCCATCTATCAGATTGTCATATGGTGGCTTGCTTGGCACCGATAAGCTAATTGCCTTTTATCAAATAAAAGAAAGCAAAAATTCTCAGATCGATAAGACTATCTTTAAAGTGGCCTAATTGCTTAAGAAATGGGTGGAGAATGTATGAATGCGGCTATTAGAAAATGTTTGCAGGGATAATTTGCTCATTAAATGCATGCCTTGATCCACAGATGCACTGATACAGTTAGCACTGAAATCCAGCGCTTCAATTCTACATTCACGGCACGCGTGACAGAAGAACATCACAGTCTCAATAGGACTCGAGATAACCCCTAACTCGTCTGGCGTATTTAAAATTCAGTTCTAGCACAATAATTCAGTTCTTGTAGGCTTCATGATCACAACCAACATGCTACTTATAACAACTCATAAATCATATACACTGTGATGGCCACACTTTTACATTTGCATAAGGGTCCCTGAGATGAGGGTCATATTTGGTCAAGCATAATATATTTGATCGTATAGAAAAATATATAAATATTAATGAATATTTGAAAACTTATGGTGAAGCTTGTAGTTACATGTTACTTGTTATTGTAGTTATATGTTGATATGTATATATATATATATATATATATATATAATCATTAAGATGTGAACACTGATATTTTTCTTACTTTTTACTTGATGGTTACACCATCTGACTTTTTGAGAGTCATATTTGAAACTTCTCAATTTTTCAAAACAACATGAAACAGCATAGTTATTGTGATCTAAAACTAATTAAAACTATTAACAATTAATTTGATTAACTGAAATAAAGCTGAACTACAATATAAATATTAGATGAAAAAACTAAAGCTTACATTTTTTTTATTTAACTGAAACTGAAGTAATACTTCTACTGAACATATAACTGAAATAAATATAAATTAAAGCTAAATAGAAATGTTTTAAAAAATCATAAAAATAACCAAAGCATATAACAAAATTACTAAAACTGAATTTAAAATAAAATTATACAAATAAAGGCTAATTCAAATGATTAATAAATAGAATAGTTGGCTACATAACTAATATTAATACAAAAAGGAAATTTTTTCTTTTTTTTTCTTCTCTTTTAATTATTGACAGTTATATTTAGGCATGTTATTGCCCTAAAGAATGAACCACAGCAGAGCAGTTCATTATATACAGAGCATCACAGTGCAGCTCATCTCTTTCCGACAGGCGACATTTGGATAATAATGGTTAAATCTGACATAATTATTTCGTCTTAGGCACAGACTTCTAGTCACGGCTATAAGAAGATGCAGCGATGAGCTAATTTACTGTATTGTCAGAGGGCCTATCATGGCATCTTATTAGGCTGCATTGCAAATCCTAAGCTAAATGATCTGTGTCTGGCCTTCCGAGGGAGAAAACAGCATTCTGCGGCACAACTTCCGCCAGCCCAAATGAGATGCAAGATTTGAAGAGGAATCCTCTCCCCCATACAGATATAAAAGCAAGGACGTGCACACAGCCGCCTCCCGATCCAAACATTGACTCATCAACACACGCCACCTGTGAAAACACCAAGCTATTTTCACAAGAATAAAGAGATGGACCAACTTGCACGTTTAACTGTTATGCGCCACACTTAATTCCAGCACAGTTGTGTGCGTGAGTGTGTGTCCTAAACCTACAATTTATCACATAAATGCCAGATAAACCTAATCACTATGCTAACATTTGCAGCTCCAATTGTGCCAAACACAGACGCGTTAATTAATCTAATGTTCTTGCGGCAGACGCACACAGTCGCACATGCAGTCACGCTGTGGGAGTGATTTGTAAGGCACCATGTGGGGCTCTAATCTGCGGGTTGCAGCGGGATCTTTACAGCCTGCTCACGGGCCCGAGTGGCAGAAATTAGGCCCAAATTCAATCAGTCGTCCAAGCCGTCCCGGGCCTTTCCTGCAGGCCTCGAGGCGCCTTGGGACGCGAGCTCCATCTGCACTAGGGGTAGAGAAAGCTTGCGCTCATGGCGCTGGGGAGTTATGAGTATTGCAGGCACCATCTCTCCGCACATTAGTGTCACGGCTAAACTAAATAAGGACTCGGGTTTGAGTGTTTTAATTTAATTTAGGGAACAACGTGGTGTTGTAAATCACAAGGATGAGATGCTGGACTGCATCTGGAAAAGGGTTTATCTCAAGGCAATACCAGTACGTTGAGTCAAAAAGAAATCACACCCTGAGATTATATTCCTGCAGACAGCGTTCGGATCTCTGTATTTCTGTCATATTCGGAAGCCGGAGCCGAAAATAAATAATGGCGGAGTCAAACAGCTCCTATTTTTCCGAGTAAGTTAACTTTCATACGGTCATTGTTGAGGGATTTTTGCAGCGGCATCGTGCGCTGAGAGCACTGTATTACCCGATTGCATCAACTAATCCGCCAACCTATTTGCTGAGGAATATACAGAGCAAGACACTGGAGAACTTATACGCGTCTGACTTGGTCGTCTGTGAAATTGATAAGCCACAAGAGATCGACCGTTTCTTATGAAATGTGCCGAGCGACAAACATGCATAAAACACCGTGGAACACAGAAGAGCATAGCAGGAGCCATATGCACCGCACTCAGGTAAATTGTCTGCATATCTCAAATATAATTCATCATCCCCAGCTGCAGTCCTGGCATATTCATTTTTCTTTCCCTCTCTCTCTCTCTCTGCATGCTGAAGGATTGTGGGCGATGTGATAGGGTGCATATAGGTTGTCCCTTGAGGCCAAACTGACATGATTGGAGCATCCCATTAAAACCAGAATGAAAAGTCCTCACAATGGGAGAAACTCTTGGGAGCAAAAATCGGCCCTGGAGAACGCATGAATCCCATGGTTTTCATCAGCAGGTGAGAATGCGATCTTGCATACCTTAGTTTGCAGCATTCGTGTTATTTCAAATTGATTTTTGCAAGAGTGATATGCACAAACTGTGCAACGTAAAAGAAAAAAGGTTAGGGCGACATCAAATAAAAAGCTAATCCGCAGCCAGAGCTGATCCTTTCGTGCAAATGGAGTGTAGGTTGTAGGAGCTTTAGCCGCACAATCAGTGCAGGGGTTTGTGATGCAGTGCTCCATTGGGACCTAATTTACAGAGAGAGGTGCTCCACAATACTACAGAGCAAAACCCCAACAAACAAACTACTTACCAATTCATTTATTCCGGCACTCATGCACAGGAGACACAACTATTTTCACTTTTACCTTGTGCTTCAGGAGCACCGTTTCTAATGCAAAAGGTTTTTTTTTTTCTCCTTCTCTGCAAAAATCTTTTAAAGAGGGAAAGAAAGTCAGCATTCAAATAATTGTTTAGGTTCTCAGCTGCATACATTCATGCGTATAGATTTAAGGTTTGGGTTCAGTAGGCAATCTATAACTTTAAATATTCATATCAAGTTTTAAAAGAATGCCTTTAGCTTTAGAGAAATATACTTCTTCAATGCAGCAGAGCAGTTTTTACGTGACTTCAATAAGGTTGATTTTAAATAATAAAGATGGTTGTTTTGAGTTTAAAGGCCTTTAAGAAAGCATCCAAATTATGAGAAGATTGAATTTTTAAGTATGCAATATGTCCGCTTTTGATTGAATGACCTTGAGCTCACATGCACTTCTCAAGCGATGATTCATGGTTTCCAGCATTATTTGAGAATGTTCCAAGCGGAAGCATGAAAAATGTGAAAAGGAGTTTACATGCTCAGTGTCACAAATGTGCTTATTTGATCAGTGACCTAGAAAAAGTTCAAAATCGAAGCTATTTCTCATTATTACACAGCACTGCTCTGGAGGACTTGATTGGCAATTGCAACATTATTTTGTAATATTCGCTGTAATCCTTGGCACTGGCAGCGCTGTATATCCTGGGTAACTGAAACTACTGGCACTACTTTCATGTATGACACACCCTGGACTTGTCTCTCTTTTTCTTACAAACGCATCTGGCATCATCTGCCTATTTATTCACATAAATGCCAGATTAATAGTTATTCATTGTAGTTAAAATGGCCTTATACTAATGTATTGTTACAGTGTTTGTCTGGTTGCTAGGCTGATTGTTTTGTATATTATAATGGATTATATATTTTCTTAGACATTTTCTTATTACATTTAAATAATATGTCCACATATTTTTTTCTTTAAATTGGCGAAGAACCCCCATCGCAATTTAATTTGCGATATTGAACATTACTTCAATTTACGTGTTTTAATTTGTTCAAAATCCTAAAACTTAGTTTATTTACAAGTTTCATTCAACATGACATGTATCTCAGGATGTTTTGTATGCTATCACTCTCTTTTTCTTCCAGATGCTGAATGCACATTTGACTTCACAGTAAAGCTGTCATTTATGACCACTCTAAGCAAAATAATAGATTGGAAGGTTTGGGAATATTATTCAATTTTACAGCCCGTCGTGAAAGAGGGTTTTTACTTCCCTCACAGATGAATCCGTCTGCCCAATTGCTGTTCCTGGTAATACACAATAAACAATATCAAAAGGCATTTTTTGCAGAACAGGAAGGGCAAGAATTGATCACGCTCTTCCATTACTGGAGCACAGGGAGATGAAGAGATGAAAGAACATCAATGTGGAGAAAATGTGCGAAGCCACAGAGAAGCACTGCCCGGCATAATGACTCAGCTAGCGCTCAGGGACCAACAACTTTCTGAAGCATCTCAGACATTAGGCGGAGAGACGGGATGCTCCTTGCCCAGTGCTCCGGCTGTGGGCGCTGCCTGATGCAATTAAAGCGAGCCCACAGTGCCTGTGCGCAGACGCAGTGAGATGCCTCATTCTACTGAAGTATCACATCAGTGTTGCAGGGCCGACCGGGTCCTAATCTACACTTTTTCGACAGCCGGCACACCATGCATAATTAACACACATTACTAATTCAAACCTAAAGTGGTTCCCATGTAATCTACTGCAGTTCACTTTAATTAAACACATGTACTCTCGGACGATCTGCAAATGCGTATGAATGAATAAAGAACTGCAGTGAACTTGTGGTCATGTGCAGCCATGGACACATAAACTGAAAACGATGGGATCTTTTCAGGGAAATAAACGTTTGAGATATAGTGTACCCAAAATGTTTTTTGGACACTTAAAAAAATCATTGCACGGAAAACAAAATATAAAAGTGGCATCTCCAAACAAATAGTAACTACTTTTCTCTAAGCCAACTTCAGTTTTTATGAGCTACTGTATTTTTGCATTGACTTTTAACTAATTGGTCTTAAGGTGATTTTTGGTGGATGTATACAAGTCAGTTTCTCTCAAGTTCTCTCATCACTTTAACTAAGAACATATTACACTAACAGTTTTGTCTGAAATTTCTTTTAAAAAATGCATATAGTCTTATGTACTTTAAAATTAACTTTTTAACCAAAACAAAACTTTGAATAATATACAAATTATTTATAAATCAAAGGGAAAAATCAAAAGGAAATGACGTTTACTCGCGCTCCTGAGAGCCTCTCTTCAGTTCAATGACTCACGAAATAAATGATTATACAATGTTCAAGGTAATGGCGAAAGAGCCAATCTATACTGTAAATGTCAATGTGTCATGCAAAGAAAAGGGACTAATTCAAACTATAGTCTCAAATATACTTTACAATCAAACTATCATAAGTGTAGCCTGCCTTCCTCATCTGTCGACATGATGCTGGTGCAAGATATCCACATTGATCAGAATCAGATGCTTTCTTAACTGCTACTTTCTCAAGCTGTCATTTTTTTATTTATTTTTTGTTATTGAGAGAATATAAAATGTTGCTCTTAGCAGCGTGTTCATTATCTGTATATCGCTGCAAAGGTATTTCCAAGTGAAGAATAAAAAATAACTTTTACGTGAGTAGGCCTATGTGGGGGCCTTGAAACACCTTCAGTCTCTTGTACGTTACATGTGTAAGTTACATGTTATGTGTGTACGTTACATGAGCAGTAAGTTGCTGCAGTTCATTTAAAGGGATAGTTCACCAAAAATAAAAAATTCTGTCATCATTTACTCACCTTGTCGTTCCAAATCCGTAAGACTTTCGTTCATCTTCGAAACACATTTCTGTCTCTCCATTGACAGTCTATGCAACTACCACTTCAAAGCTTCTAAAAGAGATTATAAAACTAATTTATGTGAATCGAGTGGTTTAGTCTGTATTTTCTGAAGATGATGAATGTTTATGTGAATAAAAGCCTAAATTCAATTTGTTCATCATATAAAGCGATCATGTCTCTTCAATTTTTTTTTACTAAAATGCTCGATTCATATGGATTAGTTTTACAATCTTTTTATGAACTTTTTGAAGCGTCAAAGTGGTAGTTGTGTAGACTGCCTAAGGGACAGAAATCTCAGATTTCCTTAAAAATATTTTCATTTGTGTTCCGAAGATAAACAAGTTTAGTTTAGTTTAGTTTTAGTTTAGTAGTAGTTTATTTTGAACATGTACAAAAAATATATATATATACATATATATATATATATATGCACATACACATTTATAAAACAAAACAAAAATATATACAGACATGCATACATATACAAACTTAAAATAAAAATAGCAGCTAAATAAGGTCATTTACTTCTCAGTACAATTTTCCAAAATTATTGTAAGTAATTCAAATTAGAAGTTCCCATGTTCAAAAAGGAGCAGGAAGAAGTTCATAACAAACTTTTCAAGTCCTACCCCCTTTCTCTATTTCTATCCTTTAGTTAAATACAAAACAATTTGATGCTTCTTTTATACATACATCTTTTCATACACCGTATATCTACAGTTCACAGTAACAGTAAACGAAAGTCTAATAAATAATGACATAATTTTATTTTTTGTGTGAACTACCTCTTTAAGCCACAGGCATCGTTAACAACAAGGGTTTCTGAATTCTAGATATAGCCCCTTTAATTTAAAAGAGACAAAGAAATGTGTTAATGTGTCTTTAGTATCCAAATATTTTTTGAGGCAACTGTGTTTTTTTAAATCTGCATGACTTTAATTAAAATAGAAATTCAATACATTTATGATTGATCTTGGGATGTGCATAAATAAAACGAGTTTAAAAGCAAAACCTTTATCAGTTGGTGTCCATAAAGTATAGGCTGACACTCTGCAGTGATTTGTAACCGAGCGTTGGAGATTGCCAGGAGCCAGGCTGAACTTTGACCTCCCCTGAAACACATTATTAAGATAAACCCTTTAAAGAAAAGTCGGGAGACTGGATTTACTCTATTGTGCTTTAAACACAGTAATGGAAACAACCCCAGTGGGCAAGCCTTTGCTGGAAAGTGTTATCAGACAGCTGACCTACTGAAATATCAGTGTTGTGACCCATGCTGCCCCTGCATTAAAAACAGCTGTCTCCTCACTGAAGTCGGCCGGAATGGAAAACGCATCTTTGGTAAATTTGACAAAGCATCCTTAGTGAACTGAAATTGTGTTTTCAATGCAAATGAATTCATTTCCATCTGTCGTCCTTTACTGTTCCGGTTCAGCACAGGCTCATACACGCTCACGAAAATTCTGAGGCAACACATTGCGAGAGTGTCGAAGGTAAAGTTCAGAGACAAATTGTGGAGGTGTAAGGAAGGCAACAGGAAAATTATACATCTGTTCTATTGCTGCTCAAACATGTACTTTGACACAATTACCTTGTGTGAGTGAATTTTCACCCTTCGGCTTGTGAGAAGGTAGAGCGTGCTGGTGACAGGTGGGAACGGAGCTGAGGATTGCCTCCAAAGTGCTTGGAGAAATTGACAAGCTGCTAGAGGGATAGCAGCAGTTGATACTTCACTGCCAACAAACATCTCAAGCTTAGTGATATGACTGCAGAAGACACCTATCACTCTTTTAGAGTGTTTACCTGTGTTGTTTGTCATACATTGGTACCATACATCTTTCAAATGCTAAATGATTTTTTAATTGATCACATTATGGTAATAGAATCCCACTATTTGATGAATTAAAAAATAAAATCCTACTAATAGGGTGCAGTCAGGATCTCAGTCAGTACTATACTGGCATCCAGTGGCTGATATGGGAAGATTGTGGAAACGCCTATAGCGATTCTACCTCTATACCCTGTTACACCAACAAATTACCCTCTCTTACATGCATATGACCACTCACACTTATTTCATGCATGTGAAACTAAACATGAATAATTCATGAGCTTGGTTAGCATTTTAAATATAAATTTAAATACCAAATCCCGTGAAATTTATGTTAAGGTTTTTTTTTTTTTTTGTGGTCATTAATATAGTCTACCATGCCATTCCAGCTTCAAAAATGTCTCAGTGTTTTGTGTGTGTGTGTTTTGGACATAAAATAAAATTCAAAGATTTACCATGCAAATGTGTTTCTCCTTGCGAGTGAAGTTGACGTAGCCTAAAATAAAATCCATCATATGTGATCAAAAAGATTACTTTTTTAAGTATCTTGAGTTTAGAATCGCACAATGACTAAAACATGCTATTAATGCTGAGTGCTGAGACAGGAAGCAGGAGACGCGCTAGTATCTGAATGTGCTTACGCTTGTGTATTCAATTACCTCGCCCCAAGTTAATCCATGGTTCAACAACAATTTTAATTTCATGGAAGAGTACACAAATACCTGGGGATTGAAAGATTTCTGCATTTTAATGACCTGGGTTACAGTAGGGCTCCTGCCGGCACCGTCTGCAGACTTTTTGTGCAATGGCGGTCGTTCTGACTGGCGAAAAAATAAACAAACGCTCAGCAATCTATCAATCAAGCGTGTTGCTATGATAACCAATGGTGTGAGGAGGCAACACGTCTCCGCTGAAGTGCTCTCTCCATCAGTAACACCAGCAGGGATTCTCTGGCTCTTTATACACCCGGGCAAGAGAGACACAAAATCGAGGTATGACTGAACACAGATAACTGACATGAAACCTAGCCTACCTCTAAAATGACTGAAAGCCTCAGTGCTTGAGTTGAGCACATGTGATTATCTTTTGGATAGGTGATGGAAATGAAAGTCAGCACGTATAGCAGAGAAAGTAAAATTCGGTGAAACTTACCTTACGTGCATGCAAAGCGTTTTGGGAAGGCTGGATAGCCTACATTTTGGTGTCTGCTCTGCAGCTTCAAATTCAGAATGGAGATGTGTGACTATTGTCTGCGAGTGCAAATCTCCACATTCAACTTCACATTTTTATTTGACTTTTTTTTTTTTTTTTTACATTGGAGCTGTGAGCATTAGTGTAAATTGGTGCATTGGTGTACATTTTAGCGTACAGGTATGCATATTTATTGTACGTTCTCAAATTCACACATGCTCTCAAGTTTTGCTTTTAACTATTGTGTATCCAATGGACCCCTGTTGATTTCCATACAATTAGTCCAAAATCTAAAAAACTTTTAACACTCATTTTACACTCACAAAGGTTTGAGAACCAGACAGCAAAAAGACTATCTACACAAAGTAAATAGTATTTACAGTACAAATGTTAGATACTACTATAGTCATTTGCAAATAGTCACAACGAGTAGTTAGAACATCAAAGAAAGCTAATTTTGAACAAAGAAATATGTGGGTCAAATTTATCCGTAATACACAGGGAGTTCATCATTTCTCATATTTACATTTTTTTCAGTCTCTGACAAGCTAAAATAGAGGTTTTATGTTTTTACACAAATGGTGCATTATCAATTATATCAATGATAATATCAAAATATTATCAAGACAAGAAGGTTAGGCTATAATGGAATCTGCATTGACAGTTATAACTCTTATTTGTGACTGGACAGACTTGTGTCCAAATGTGTAAACTTGCTCCGATAATCCAAGAATACAGAAAAAACAAAGCTGTCCCTGGTAGAGGCTCATTAAACTCAACTCAGACCATTTTAAATGCTAATTCTGCACTGGCTCGTGGGCATTCTGCATTAATGCCTGCATTTTTTTTCCAAATCCAGAAGACTAGAGAGCATCACATGAATATCAAACATTGAGTATAAATTAAATTGGAGATTTTGACTGGAATGACTTTGAGCATCTGATTTAAATTTAAAATTCCAAATGCAAAGCCCACTTTGGAAAATGGAATTTGTACTTCAGAGCCATCAACTCTCTGGGTTGTTTTTATTCTATAACAAGCACTTATTATGATGAGAGCTATTAAAGCAGGCAGTAGAGGAGACCGTGCCAGCAGTGTCTGCAATGTCAAAAGCCCCTGTGAAACGTCCAACTGACAGCCTCTCTCTTCATAAAGAGACTTTTCAGCAGGTTCTGCCAATGCCAAAGGTCAGATTATGCACATAACCGCTGTTGCTTTATCAGGCTCGCGGACAGAGCCCCGCCGAACCCCTCACCAAGAAGTGGTGGCCCTCTGTCTCGTATCGACAGGTGGAGGGAAATATTATGAATACAGTCGACGGACACAGTCGTGCCCGCTGACATTTCCAATCAATAGGCCTCTATAATTGATCAATCTGCTGCAGCTGCAAACTTCCAAACTGTTTCAACAAATAGCTTCAGACTAAATAGTTTTCACAAGACAAATCGGTGAGCCTAAAAGGGCATCATTAGATATTAAAGCAGAAGCAGCAACTTGTCTGTGCTGGCCTTGGGCGTTCTATTTAGAGTCAGTAATAAATGGTTTGCTCACCAGTATCATCTGTCGCCCTGCCTTGGCAGACACTTAGCTTTTCTCTCAGGGATTTCACCACACAAAACTACAGCAGAAGGCCTATATTGGCTCATGTGAGATGATATTTAAAGGGATAGTTCACCCCAAAATGTAAATTCTGTCACCATTTACTCACCCTCAAGTTGTTCCAAAAATTGTATGAATTTCTGCTGAACATAAAAGATATTTAGTAAAATATGGGTAACTTTAAGGTAAATGCAGGAACAGCCAAAAAGTCCAAAAGAGTTGGTACACTCTAAAAATTGCTGGGTTGTTTCAACCCAAATTTGGGTAAAATATGGACAAACCCAGCCACTGGGTTACATTTAAAAAAAAAAAAAAAATGTTAACCCAACGGTTGGGTTCATCCATATTTGACCCAAATTTGGATTAAAACAACCCAGCATTTTTTAGAGTGTAGATAAAAAAATTACTTTGGTGAGTTAACCCAAAAAACATATCAAAGTTTAACAGAGAGGAGCTTGCTAATAGTAGAACATGTCTTACAAAAAAAAACATCACTGATGACGCTGTAAAACAAAACTTTTTTCCCCCCCATTTGGCCTCTAAATGCGTTTTTGTGTGTGCAAGAAATCTTCTATTATGTGTGCTAGCTCCTCTCTTTGTTGAACTTTGATATGTAAATATTAGGATAAATAACCGCAAACGCTATGGGAAAGAAAATAGTTGAAAAATTAAAAATCATCCCTCATATCGTTCCAAACCTGCTTATTTTTTTCCCCAGTGGAACAAAATATATTTTTAACAAAACAAAACCAAATTACTGTTACCTTTGATCAAATTAAAGACATTTATAATTTTCATATTATATATATAATTAATATATTTTATATTATATATAATCTAATATATTTTATATTACATTATACATTTTATATTATTGCAGAAAATTTTCACTTAAAATAAATGCTGTTCTTATTTCAGGATGCAAAGATTCCTGGGGGATTTTTTTTTTTTTTTTTAAATCTAGGTTCCCCAAAAAAAAGAAAATAACCCCCCCCCCCCCCGCAAAAACGCCACAATTTTTTATCTGTTCTCAAAATTAATAATAAGGAATGTTTCTTGAGCACCATTTCAGAATGATTTACATAATTTTACCATTTAGAATGATTTCTTAAAGATCATGTGACACTGGCTGTCACCACAGAATTTTTTTTTAAATTACACTTTAAAATATATTTAAGTAGAATACAGTAAATGTAAATTTTAGTAATATTTCACAATATTACTTTTTACTGTTTTAAATAAATGTAGCCTTAGTGAACATTAAAGACTTCTTTCAAAAACATGAAATCTTACAGAATACTTTTGATGTTTGTACATAAAATCAAATACATGTGTTTAGGTTTCAAGTTTCAAACCAAATCGCATTATGAGACTATCCTCAGCATCTTTCAGCCCAGGACACCCCCTTCTGTATCTGCTCAGACATTACAGAGCCCATTAAATATCCACTTAAACAGAGAAAGCCGAAGAGCTCTTCCATTAACTGTGCTTCTTAATGTACATTACAAAGCAGACTTCATAAAAGTCGTCTTTTTAACTCCCTTGCTGCATCTCGGGGATATATTAAGTGAATAAATTAAAAACCTCCCAAGACCGAGAATATTAAACATTTGGAAACTATTTATTGAACATTTATAACCAAATATCTGTTAAATACATCATTTATTCTTATTCTTTATGCCTGAATGACAAAGAATAGCAATATTTACACTTTGTATATGGAATGTTGCATGACACTTTAAGGCGCAAAGTCTTTTGGCTTTCATTTGATTGGAACAACAGTGAAAGAAAAAGGTAACGAAAAGTGAAAAATCATGATTATTCAGCTAAGAGTAAATGAACATGTCTTGAACTCCTCATTTCAAGTTCCTACAAATTAGGCAAAAGTTTATAAATTAGACTTTCAAAAGACAAAAATCTTTGTATATTACACAAAACTGGCTCCACACTCCCGCACACATCACAGCTGTGTCTCCTAGGCGACGGTTTTGAAGGTCTGCAGTATCAAGTTAGTTTGGTGGATAAGCCTGTTGGCACTGATAAAGACGTTTATTGCCCTGCGGACGAGAAAGAGAAAAGTCAGTGCTCGGGACATCAAATGACCCATCATTTTCATTGAGAAATGCACTTTCATAGAAGATCTGTAAAACAGATGTCTGCTTGAAACATGAGCACTGCACTTTGAAAAAACATCCATCACTGTCTGCTTGCTTACTTACTTTCCATCTTTGAAGTATGTTTTCAGCGTATCACTGAAGCTTTTGGAGTACTTCACAAACTCCTTCTTTTGGTGTTCAAGTGCCTGGGAAAAAAAAAAAAGTCTCAATATTAGATTTCATCTGAGTTAAAAAAAATAAATAAAAAAATAAAAAGTAATCCAAGTATGATAATATCTGAATTTTCACCAAGTTGAGCTCAATTGACAGCATTTGTGGCAACTTTCAAGACAACCTTCATTATCTTTATAAATTTTTTTTGGATGGTTTAAAAGCTTATAATTTTATAAAACCATTTACCGGTACATTCATTTTTCTGTTAAAACTTGTGTATTTGAGATGTTGTGCAGAATTTTTACGGTCATTTAAAGGTTTTAGCCATTTTAGCCATTTAAAAGTCCTAAAATTAGACAACTTTTCACAGAAAAGGTTAGCAAGTATTTTTACACATTACAGCTGCACGATTTTGGTTAAAATTAAGAATTGCGATTTTTTTTTTGTTGTTTAAAATAGATCTCACAATTCTTAATAGACAACTAAACAAAGTAACAATTTATTACAGATTCTGACAAAATGTTAATATTTTATTTTATCTTGTTTTTTGTTTTGTTTTTTTTAACTGGTTTGAATGAATGATTTGATGCCTCACTCAAAGACTTCACTTGTTTTTCATTACTGGATGAATCAGCATTTTTGAACGAATCTCTTGAAAGATTCAATGACAAATACATATTTTAACAGTAACTTGTCGCCACCTACTGGCTTAACAATGTAATTGATACAATCTTTATTTGAAGCATCAAGTTACTTTCAAACGGTGATTTACTCTGTAGACATCAGTTTTTATATACTAACAATAAACGTTTATCCCAGTACTAATAATTAAAATTTATTGTAAGAATAATGATACTGTGTGGTTGAAAAGACTGAGGCTGTTTCATACCTATACATGACAACCCTGGGTCAGTCTCTCTGGGTCAGCGGCAGCGCCAACACAGGTTTGAATGTTCTGCTGTGATCAGACTTGTCAAAGATTTTTTGTCATAGCCGAAACGTTGTCATTAAGGGTGTTTGAGTTGATATTGCGATCTTTTAACGATTAATAGTGCAGCTCTACATTGTATCTAATGGAAAGAAAGTTCTGGTCACTGTTCTAGTGCCTAATAAACTTACATATTGTTTATAGCTTGTGGCTATACTATTGAAACTTTTACAAATTTGCCACATTCCCTTACATTGTAAGAGTTTTTTTTTTAAGACTTATTTTGTTGTAGAGCTGCACTGTTAATCGTTAAAAGATTGTGATCTCAATTGGGCAATGTCTATTAAACCTTTAACAAGTCTGATCACAGCAGAACATTCAAATCTGCGCTGGTGCCGTTGCTGACATAAAGAAAGCAGTACCAAACAGCTTCACAAACAGTCTTTTCAACCACACAGTATCATTATTCTTACAATAAATTTTAATTATTAGTACTGGGATAAAAGTTTATAGTTAGGATATAAAAACTGATGTCTACAGTAGTGTTCAAAATAGAGTAAATCACCTTTTGAAAGTAACTTGTCACTCCAAATAAGGATTGTATCAATTACCAGTGGCGAGTCGGAGACAAGTGACTGTTAAAAAATGTATGTGTCATTGAATCATTCAAAAATGCTGATTCATCTAGTAAAGAAATAAGTCTTTATGAGCAAGTAAATTCAAATTAAATATTTTTAAACATACTGCAGCAATTAACATTTTGTCAGAACCACTAGTAAATAATGTTTTCTTGTTTAGTTGATTAAGAATTGTGGGAGAAAAACAATAGTGATTCTCAATTTATCCAGAATTGTGCAGCTCTGCAATCAACATTACGAGCTGTGAGTTGAGCTTAACTTGTATCAAACTCAAAATATCTCTTAAAAAACATCCCAACTTGCTTGTGCAACAGCATTCCTGAGAAAGAAGAAATACTTACCCTGCGATTCTGATACTGATATTTCTTAAACACATTGTTGACTGTGTCCAGCAGCTCCTTTATAGCACTGGCGATGTCTCTGTGGAAATCAGCGAGAGGTCAGGAGTGATGAATACATTTATGAACAGTGAAGCACTGACTCAGCAGTCAGGCAGTGGAGAATGGCAAGATAATAGAGGCGAGGCCCATTAAAATGTCTACAAATCTTTCCCGTTTGAACATCTCCTGAGGTCTATGTATCCATGTTATTGTCAGCTATGCGAGATTGCTTAGTCGATTAATTGCTGGCTGATTGCTTGATTAAAACTAAACCACTAGACTTTATGCAAGGATATAAAGAGGGGAAAATCTATAGGCTCCAAATGATTTCGACTGCCGTTATTGCGTGACCATTACTCTAGTATGTAGTAAGTAAGTTCAACATAAGTAGTCATTTAGCGGTCCTCTTTTATCCCAAATGACTTACAGGATGCTTAATACTAGGACAATCCCCCTGGAGCGACTGGAGGTTAAGGGTCATGCTGATTACTGGGCCAGGGGCCGGTTGCACCAGTTGTACATAAGTATTGACATAAAGGGGCACTAAGTTACAACTTACGCACTGCTAAATACTTTTGCATTGCACCAATGCACTTAAATGAAACAGAACTCTACGTACAAACTAAATATTTACAGAAACCTTGACCACGAGTAACAGTTAGAATAAGGCAGCAGACCGACTGAATTGCATCCATAAGCTAGTTTACCAGACAGACATGTCAATGTTGACATCTACACTTGCTTACATTTTAAGAAAGAGAACATTATGTGAATAAATTACTTTGTTAATGGCTCTTCAACACAAACATATGTGCATCATTCCATGTAGTCAAATAAATTACATTTATTTATTATTATGACAGTTTCTGGGTGTTCTTTACATGATTAGGTCGTATGTTTGAATGGGAAATATTTTTTATTGTTAATTATGTGAGGCAAAAGAGGTTAGAATCAAGGATACACTGAAATTCACTGCATTTCAACTGCTATTGAATCATTGATGGTGTGTAAATGCAGCTATGCATAAAGGCCGTAACACAAAGCCTATGTCAAAAAACTAGCGGCGATGAAAGCTGACAGTGTTGTCGCCTTGTGTTGACGCGTCTGGGTCAAATAGCTGCGATTAAACACACCGCAAAGACCGCAGCCGACTGCCAACTAATGTCTACATCATCAGGTATCAGTCAATATTTGTCCTTCAAAAAGAGAAACCGAAACTAGGACTGCAGATATACATACCGTAAACAAAGCAGTGCTTGCTTACCATTTTAAATGTCAATTATGTTGATCATTTTCTCGTGCTCTATTGTCGTGTAACTCGACTAAAGCCGACGTGGAGCACACAGCAAAAAACTAGCCCGACAGACGCTTGCCGACCGAATGGAATAAACGGTGCAACAGAATAACGTAGAGTTAGTAACAAACCAGCTAGTAGTTACTAAGCTTCTAGTGTGGACTTTAGGTTCCAGTAAGAACTTACAAATGGCTGGTGCAACCATATCCAGATCTTTAACACTATGCCATCAAGGTTAAAGGGATAGTTCAACCAAAAATGAAAATACTGTCATCATTTACTCACCTTCGTGTCATTCCAAACCTATAAGACTTTCCTTCATCTTCAGAACACAAATGAAGAAATTTTGAATGCTAGCTTTCTGTCCCTCCGTCGACAGATACACAACTACCATTTTGACATTTCAAAAAGTTAATAAAGAGATCGTAAAACTAATCCAAATGAATCGTGCGGTTTAGTCCAAATATTCTGAAGAGACTGGATCGCTTTGTATGATCAACAGATTGAATTTAGGCTTTTATTAACATAATAAAAAAGTAAATAAGTAAATAATGAGTTTATTTATTGAGTAAATAATGACAGAATTTTCATTTTTTGGGTGAACTAACCCTTTAAGACAAGGGACAGGATCCTCACTTTATGGTCTGTAGGAAGCGCACTCTGTCGTTGATCTCGTCTGGGATTTTACTCAGGATATGTTTGAGGGCTCGTGCTTTCTCGTTCAGGTCCTGGAATTCCTGCTCTGGTCTTTCAATCATATACTCTGTGAAATATGAGTCAGACACAAACCGTCTTAGGTTCAGATACTAAAACAGGTGCACTTTGATATTTACTGGAAAAACAAAGAGACTTTGATGATGGCCAATCATAACTTGTATTATGTTGAGCGTTACTGCAGGAAAGATCCAGAAATAGGGATTGTACTAGAGGCAAATGACTTTCTTACCTTCCACATCATCTGCAGCCATGCGCAGTAGTGACTCTGTGAAGTTGATCTCCACGTTCTTCTTCTCCAGGATCTTCATGATGATATCCTGAGTGAGCCCTGGGTTCTCTTTCTCTGCCTTTAGAGGGTGGCATTGATTAAAGAGCATTAAACTCACGTTAGTAAACCTCACATTATGTAAAACAAAAAACAAATACATCATCACAAGGCTCAGATGAAATAGATAATATGTAAAAAAAAAAAAATACTGTACTATCGGCATCTGCCAGCTGATAAATGGACACTTTCAAGAAGTCTTACTTTGATAAATGCTGCCCTCAATGTCTGTGCCGCTGACAGGTTTATCGTCTCCAACTGTCATAATATAGAAGTCAAAATCTGACCAGCATTTCATATTCACATACTTTATGATAATACATCAACTGCTGAAAGTTACACTACTGTACTGTTTGGGGTCAGTAAGATTTTTCTAAAAGTAATTTATACTTTATTCAGCAAGGACACATTCAATTGATCAAAAGTGACAGTAAAGACATGTATAAAGTCCATTCAAATATAATGTTAATTTCAAATAAGTGCTGTTGTTTTTTGTGTTTTTTTTTTTTTTACAATCCTATTCATCAAAGAACCATGAGGGATGGGGGGCCTGGGGTTATTTTTTAGATTATTACATACTTGATAATATAAAATTGTATCTTGATCACCAAATCAACATATTAGAATGATTCCTGAAGGATCATGTGACACTGAGGACTATGAAGTAATGATGCTTAAAATATAGCTTTGCCACAACAGGAATAAATTACATGTAAAAAATGAATTAAAATAGAAAACTACAATAATATTTCACAATATGCTCTTTTCATTGTATTTATTTATCAAATAATTGCCGCCTTTCAAAAACAATCAATCTTACCGACCCAAAACATTTT
This sequence comes from Phoxinus phoxinus, assembly GCF_949152265.1. Classification (NCBI taxonomy): domain Eukaryota; kingdom Metazoa; phylum Chordata; class Actinopteri; order Cypriniformes; family Leuciscidae; genus Phoxinus; species Phoxinus phoxinus. The sequence goes on along the minus strand of NC_136880.1, from coordinate 32,077,735 downwards.
TTTTTTTACAGTTAGATAAATGAAGTAAAAATAATTTAAAAAAAACATAATAATATAACACAATATAACAGCATGCTTTTTTTTGTGGCCAACAAACACTGCATGTTGGCTTATACTGAAGTGTAAATGTAAATACCTCATTGAAGACGGGGTACATGACTGCATATAATGTCATAGAGACTATTGAATTTGTCTCAGCTTCATTCTTCATCTCTTCCATTGTCATCCTCAATGGAGGCCCACCACAGGTAAAAATGGGCTGCACCACAGTTCTCTCAAGCGCACTACAACATTTGGAAGGAATATACTGGATTAATGGATATGTTCCAAGAATTTATTCCCAAATAATAACAATCAATAGTACTTTACAAATGTTCAAGAAAAAGAGACCAGGGCAATTGTAACACCCTTAAACTAAACAAGAAATGCAAATGCATAACAGTTAACTTACTTATTGGAATCTCGTTGAAATCACTATTATAATAAAGTCATTCTCAATGTGAATATTTTAATGGCATTAATAGTGTCACATAATGCTTTAAATCAAACGATAGCAGGCAGATATATATCAAATATTTATGGATGGGGGGGGGGGGGGGGGGTACTGTTATGGTCTTCCTCTAATAATTAAACTTCACACGTGACAGCAGAGCCTCACCTACAGCACATAATATCGACGTTATCTGACACAATCTAACGTTAGTCATCTTATTATTAGTCAAGTAAACAGCCTAGAAAGCCGATGCTAATGAAACTATGGTTAATTGCATATCTATTGTAATGGACCGGTTAGCAGGTTATGTAGCAAATGTTTTCTAGGCTCTTTATTATTGAACTGTCCCTCGGGATAATATCGATTCAGTTTGGTTGTTTTTAAACCGTCAAAGCCAAATCTAACAGACCTCATTCTGGATTTTAGAATTAGCAGCCTAGCTTTGATAGCAAGAGAGTAGCCGGCTTGCTATCAAAGTTAGCAGACAGAGCTGCTCATCTCGACGTCTGTAGACCTATAATATGATCACAACAGTGTCGACTGAAATACCTGCTCTCGTCTTCGCCAGCACGTCCCACAGCGGAGAAGTAAGTACTAAAGACTTCCAAGACGCTAAGCTAGAAAAAATGTAGCTGTGTTTGTTTTCAACTTCGGAAGTCGGAAGTTTTCTGCGTGAGCTGTGAGAAAAGTGACGACTTCCGTCTCCTCCTGACCAACCAGACTGCCCGATCTATGGGCGTTTAAGCTTTTCCTCATATTTTATTTTGAATGTAATGTAAAATATTGTTTAAAATATTTTTCTTTTTTAACAATAAACATACAGGAATTGATCTGTATAAAAATACAGATATATAATAATTATATAGGCAGAAGAGGAGTAAAAACAAAAGGTGAACATGACCAAAAGAACCACACTAATCATAATAAAATACACACACACACACACACACTATATTAATTAAAAAAATATATTTGCTATTTATCTAAATTTATAAGTAATTTTCTTTTCACATATACAAATTTATTAAGGTTCCTACTGAGCAGCATAAAAATTCCATATAATTTTAAATGATAATAATAGAATACAGAGCTCATGTATAGCTTTAATATTTAATAATATTCTTATGCTTGACAGATAAAGTCCAGATGTGCACAATCTCAGATGAAAGGAATATGCAAGACAAAAAGTACAAATAGTAAAAAGCAACCTTTGAAAAGCATAAACAAATTTACAGTTTGTAGTATTGTAAATGTACAAACTGTAAATGTACAATACCCCCCCCCCCACTACTTCTTTGATGTAACTTCTATCTCTTACTAGTAATAATAATAATACATTTTATTTGCAATGCGCTTTTCTTAAACCCAAAGCGCGTACTACATTACTACTAAGTAAAAGATAACTGAAGATTAATTTGAACACATTTATTTTAACCCATATTTAAAACAAAATATATATATAAAAAAATCTCAAGTACAGAACTGAGGGAATATTTAAAAATAAATAATAATTGCCTATAAGAAATCATTGAAATATTCTCTGACATATGGAATGTTCACCAGGGTGCCAGTTCATATCGCCTTGGTAAGATCAAGCTTTGATTATTTATAAATGCTGAACAAATCCTTGTACTTGAAAGTACAAGGCACTTGCACAAGTAGTCACTTAAAAAAAAAAAGTGATCACAGTTGTTGCACTTCAGTTTTCTGCCAGTGGAAAGCCATTCAGTAGACACTAGAAGCAGTCATGTTCACATCTCATGCTTTTGATTGCTTTCCTTAAGGCCTTCTTCATCCTCTTTTTATCACTGTTTCATGGAAGCTCTCCTGCTTGGCATCGGTTTCTGCTTCTGGGTTTTCATTCAGTTTATTAAGGCCCTGAAACAATTAATTATTTTATGACATTTAAAATCTATTTAGCCTGTCTAACGTTATAGTGCATGTACATTCTGAATACATTGTTATGCATTGCAAGTACTAAGTTGAAATTCTTTCACTCACTAATTGATTGATAGGAAAATACTTCTAAAGCATTTGGCTGACCCGTGCTCCATTACGCTCACTGTAGGGATCTTCTTCTCTCTCTTGCTCCTCTGCTCTCTTCTGTCTGTCATGCACTGAGTCATCAAGAGTCTAATGGATGTTGCAGTGGGGATGATGGGAACAAGTCATTTTTCATGTACCATTTTGTATCAGTTCCTCAGCACACCAGTCCATCAATGCCTGTATTCCCTCACCTCATCCTCTACATCGTCCTCATATTGCTCATCCGGCTGGTCCTTTTGCGGCTCTGGATTGCCTGCCACCTATTGATATAGTGCATCAGTAATCTGCTTATCATTCCATACCAGTGGGTTTACTTCTTCTGCTGGCAAGTGGCAACTACTAACAGCAACTTTGTCAACAGGTTTACAGTTTTTATTTATTTATATATATATATATATATATATATATATATATATATAAATTATATGATATTAAAAATAAAGCATTACAACTAAAATCAACATGTACAATATGAAAATGGATGGTAATTTTAAGATTTGCTAAAAGTTATTTATAAGTGTGTGTTAGTTAGATGACGGCAAAGTTAATCTAAATGTAAAAATATAAATGATACAAACTTCCATTCTAAAGTTTGTGGTCGGTAAGATTTTTTTTATGTTTTTGAAATAGATGTTCACTCATGTTCACCAAGGCTGCCTTTAAAATACAGCTATACAAACAGTAATATTATTACAATATCAAATAACTCTTCTATGTTTTCTTAAACGTAATTTATTCCTGTGATGGCAAAGAGTCATCATTACTCCAGTCTTCAGTCACATGATCCTTCAGAAATCATGCAAAGCATTTCTTATTATTATCATCAATGTTGAAAACAGTTGTGCTGTCTAATATTTTTGTGGAAAGCCTGATAGGTCTTTTCAGGATTCTTTGTTGAATAGAAAGTTCAAAATAACAAATATTTTTTTTTCTATTAAATATAATTTTTTTGTAACAATGTAAAAGTCTTTACTGTCAATTTTGATCCTTGCTGAATAAAAGTATTTCTTTAATTCCTTAAAAACATATATCTCTAAGTCCCTAAAATACTTTATTCCATGAACAATTGAAGACGAGCTTGTCTATACCCTTCTTGTAAACTCACCACAAGCTGCTCATCCACTTCAGGCCTGATCTTGTTCGCATTGGTCTTGTACTCAGTTTCTTCTTCTGCCTCTTCAAATTCATCTTCGTTCTGGTTGTTGGCCTCATTCTCAATGTTCATGTTTTTTTCTCCTAGGTCCTGTTCAAAGGAGCCATTTTAAGAGAGAATAAGTCATTAATAGAAATCTTAAACTGCAAATTATGTAATTTCATGTGATAAAACTTTAAAGATAATTTTTTGCACTTCAAAGTCAAATATTTGAGCTTTTCAAGAAATAATACAGAGAAAGTACAGCCATAGTGTTTCCACCACACTGCAGCCTTGATGCTATTGAATAATTCATTTACGACTCTGCATGCAATTTGTCTACATTCATGCAGTGTGTAAGTGGTCAAAATCTGTTTTTTTTCTGCATGTGACACAGATCTAATTTCTGCACAGCATCAACACATTGATCTTTTTAAATCTGATTTGGGCCACTTTAATGTCCGATCATGCAATTCTTACTGTAAAGACACTCAGGCAGTGCAGAGGAAAATTTGCAAATGCAGATCCAAAAAAGACATTACTGTATACATAATAACGCACACACTGCATTATCATACACACCTTGTTATGCTTTTGAGTGTCCTCTACATCTTTTGCATCTTCTCGTCTAGCCATAACATGATGGGATTGGACAGCATTTCCTGTATTTCAAGAGAAATCAAAACTAGCAACATACTGTATGTCTATATATATATATATAAATACTTTAATGGGTTATTAATTGTTGTTTTTGTTTTCCAATCTCAGCTATACAACTGCAACTTGGTTGCACTTTAGATTTTTTTTTTTGTGCTAGAACCCATAGCTTCATAAAATACAGCAGTATCAGAAAAGGCCAATACCTGCCACAAAAAATATCCTTCCTTACCAGCAATAACTGTATCCAAAGCCTCAAAGTGTACTTTGGTTCTGTGAAGTGGCTCTGTCTGTGTCTGTTTCTCTGGGCTTTGGCTTAGCGTGTTGCGAGGGTTAATGCCCAGCTCTTCTGGGTTTGATAAGGAATGTTCCAGCACTGCCTTTCCCCCCTTATCCTCTCCTCCTCTATCCTTTGATGTGCTTCTCTCCTCTTTCTTGCCGTTTCCCTCAGCAAAAATATCAATTTTCCGAGGCTGCTTCATTGCCACTTTGGTCGCATTGTTATTTTCAATCTCCAACACACCTTGAGGGGATAACCCTTTTCCATTTTTCTCATATCCTTCCACCTGTAAAGGAGAAACATCCGTATGACCAAAGTGTGGTGTGGCCTGATGATAAGACACTTGCATTAGCCACAGTCACACATTTACATTATTAAGTTACATGAGTCATCTCATCCTGAAGTTGACAAACTAGCCCAAATGGCCTTTGAATATATACTTCAGCTGCAGTAGGAAGTGAGAATAATTTCAAAAAAGGATTAAGACTTAATCCATTTGTGACCTGAGAGTGTGAACAGCACACATTCATGTCAACAGTAGACTACTCCATAGCCTTTCTTAAAAATAAAAGGAAAGAAAAGCCAAATAATGAATGAGGGAGTCTTTTAACGTTGTATGTTGCATTTCCATCTGTACCTGAATGGGCATATTTGCCAGCTCCTCATTTAGGCGTTCTACTGTCTCCAGAATATAGCTGTGGGTGCGCTCAGTATAGCAAATTTATCAATTTTTGCTGCTTGGCCTGCACTGGAGGCTTTATTACGATTCTCTTTTAATCGCATCAGCTCTTCCACCTGAAGCTTCATTCAAATATTGAATTAAGATGGAATTAAACATTTCTGATGTGATACTTTGTGATGCATGGACTGGGTAATGAAAGTTAAATAGTATGAGACCTGACGCTACGAGAGAAAGATGCTAACTCAGCAGTAAAGAGATAATTCAAAACGTAAATTAAATAAACTACCCCGGAGAAAATGTACTGAATTTATAATGCAAGATAACCGCATGTTATATATTCTAACCTTCATAAATAATTTTAATAAAAGATTTTTCCCGGTTTCATTTGAGAATGAATATTTTTTTTCATATTACATGATGCTACTGAAGAGATAATACCTGCAATGTAAGGTGAGGAAGAGTAATTTAAATGTTAGAATGTGGCACATTATATCCAGTCAGACATAATGTCAGTATTAAAATGTTAATGGCATGCAAACATTCATCACTCACACAGGGTCAACTGTCAGGGAGGAAACACATCTGTAGTATTTACAGCTTGAACCTGTGGCCTGAGGCATAGAAAAAGATGAACCATAATATGAGACTTCAGACATGCACAAAGACATTGCTAGACAGGAGCATCAAATCTGTCTGCACATTTCATCCGCTGTCTTTGTAGGGTGAGATGGCATACAATGAGATGAGAACATTAGTAGGTTCAAAGGTTTAGGCTCAGTAATATATATATATTATATATTTTTTTTTAATACAGCTAGGATGCATTACATTGATTGTGACAGTGACAGTGAAGACTTTTTCATTGTTACAAAAACATCAAATAAATGCTCAATAATGGATGGATTGAAAATAAATTCAATCCATCAAAGAATCCCGAAAAATGTATCACTGTTTCCACAAAAATATTAGGCTGTTTCAACATAAATAATAAAAAATGTTTCTTGAGCAGCAAATCAGCATATTAGAATGATTTCTGAAGGATCACGTGACACTGAAGACTCTAGTAATGACTGCTAAAAATTCAGCTGCCATCACAGGAATTTTTAAAAAAAATACATCAAAAAAGAAAACTGTAATTTTAAATTTTTATATTTCCTAATATAATATAAGCAGCAGCGTAGCAGATCAAGACCAAACATATCAACATTCTCATATCCATTACCATGCCAAAGTTGTCATGACAGAACTTTTATTGCTTTCTTACATTAATAGCAAACATTAAGTGTTAAGAATTAGTATTAGGAAAGCCATTATTTTGGAATGCAATTTCAAAATACAATTGTTCTTTTATATGCCGATTGTTCTTGTATTTGTTTAAAGCATTGCAGCATGCAGTAGCAGAATGATGTACTTCAAGCAATATATCTAGAATAGGTTCTGGCAAACTTATAGTAGTAGTCATGACTCTGTGTTACCTGAGCTGCAACAAGTGCATTTTTATGGTCTTCTAATGTGAGCGTGAGATGATCTTTTGAAGCTTGCAGGTTCTTGTGCTGTTCCTGAAATGGTGAATGGTGTAATTTCAATATGTCCATCTTGAATATTTGGAGTAGTACACACAGAAATATAATTTTTTGGTCTTGATGACAATTTGTAGAGCAAGCTAATTTGCCATGGGTTCCCTCTGGAATTAAAGGGATCCTATTATGCCCTTTTACAAAGTCTTGATTTTGTGTTTGGCTGTACTAGAATATGTTATCATGCTTGATTGGTCAAAAAACACATTATTTTAAAGATATTTTACATTATTACAGCACCTCTCTCCCCAGTCTGGCTCGAACACGCAGATTTCAATAAAGCCCCTCCTTCCAAAATACGAAATGTGCTGTGATTGGTTAGCTGGCCTAGTGTGTTGTGATTGGCAACGCTTAACGCGTGTTCGGGAAAATCCATAACTGTGAGTTCTTCTCTAGTGTAAATATGAATAAGGATAGCATCAATTTCAAACCATTTCGAGTCCAATTCAGACCCTGACAATGTTATTGAACAAGAGGATTTCACAGGATGTTTCAGAGTGGTATGTTTTTTTGTAATTTTCTCATACATTATAGATACGTTGTTATCCACCATTTACGGTAATTGTGATATTTGTTGGAAAAATAAGGTAATAAAAACAGTTATCGATCACAAAACCATGGCTAATTTTCCTAAGGGGCGGTGAACCGTCTTACAAAAACAAGAGCTTACAAAATCAACAGAAAACAAGCTGTTCTCTATAAAATGTGGAGCACACAGATAAATGTTCAGGAACAGTGTTTAAAATAAATGAACTACAAGTTCGTAACCACAACTGTCTTCTCTAATGCAGCTCAACCAGGCCTTGTCTCGTTTTTTTGCGTATTCCGTGGGCGCTGATTATTTAAATGAGTAACATCGTGACTTCATCAGATCCGGAAAAAGCGTGTTGTAGTCCAAACAAGCCGGTCGTTGTACTTCTTGAAAAGGGGAATCTGTTAAATAAAATATCTCCCTTTGGAGTGGACTTTGAGCTTTGTAACCTTTGCAGATCTTTTTTATGCTCAAACAGCAACATTACACACTAACTAAAGTTGAAAAAGTGGAATAGCATAATAGGACCCCTTTAAGGTCTAGAACTACAAACTGAATAGCAATATTATTTATGCAAATTCAAGCTCCCTTTAAACCATAATCACATGTATCCCAGAATCCTTTGTAGTTTCTCTGACCTGCACGTCAAGTAACTGTGTGTAGATGTCCTGATGAGCTTTCCGCAGCTGTCTGTTCTCCTCGCGAAGGTTGTACACATTCTCTAGAAGTAGCAAAACAGGTGATGAAAGACTCTACAAAATGTGTATGGTCAGGTCAGGTGCATTTTATATGGATGGAAATGGATTTGGTCTGAGTCTTAAATCTGATGACTCTGAATACATCTACAAGAATAAGAGTAGCACTCTGGCTTACCTTTCAGTCTGGATATTTCAACCTCCTTCTCTCTCTGCAGGATGTCTATTTCCAGCCTGTGCTCATCCAGCACACGTTCATGATCCTGCCCTTGATTCTGGTGCTTCTCTTGAAGTTCATAGTATTGCATCTTTAAGTCTTCATGCTGGGACTGATTAGTTGTATGCAAAAGAAGTCGATATCCAAAGAAGAATTATTCCGTTAATTATTCCATAACTGGAATTACAGAATTACTTTTTAAGAACTCCCATTATGAATGTCATCTCACCTTCAGTATTTGGTGCTCTGTCTGCAGAGCATTCAGTCGATAGGTTGAATCTTGCTGTTAGGTCGAACAAAACTGCAAGTTATTATGCATCCACGATAGCTGAAACGGCTCTTTCAGCTCTATCATGTTTACACATCATTTAGCAATCAAAACACCATTCGCTTTAAATTACCTTTTCTTTGTTGAGGACCTTCTGTGATTCCCGCTTAAACACAAGGAAATTTATGATGTATTGACAATCAATAAAGGCTTTTAAAAACAAACATGAAGCACACTGCATTCAGCACAACCTGGACTCATTATCATTCATTATCTATCATCATCATTATCAAATCGCATACAGATTAAGTGGCTTGTGTAAATCAGGAAATCAATTATTGTGCAAATGAACAGGACATTACCCTCCTCAGCCTTCTTATGCTCGAGTCTCTCTTTCTGGAGGGATTTTTCTAGTTTAGAATGATGCTCATATACCACTGAAAAGAGAGAGAAAATATTTTTTTATTAACATAAACATTTTTTTTTTGCATTGTGATATTATTAATCAAGTTATTTTACTCCTTAACCATCACTGTAATGCAAAAAACTCATTTTCAATTGTGAAACATGAAAAATAAGGAACAATTAACGAGTTATACATCATATTAGCATTATTGAACTGCCTTTAATTAAATACAGTAAAACTGTATTTCTAATAGATTAATAAAAAATAATGAGAGAACTTTAGAGGGTTAAAGTGGCCTGAAGTGTCCTGCAAATAATTTCCCAATGTACAATATATTTCATTATTGTTTTGTTTTTTGCTGAAATGTGATCTGGACATTTCTTGACAGGTTTCATGACATTCACCAGATATATTATGAACACTGTAATCTGGCACAGAGAGGTGAAAATCCTCAGTGTAGTGTTATCCAATGTTTGTCAAAGGACTCCATTCAAAAGCTTAAGAGTCAGAAAGCATTGCCAGCAAATGAAAGCTAATAAGTATTCTCAAGGAATGTTGTTCACATGAAAATATTGATGCTGTTCTGATGCGTGCCATCTACTCCATTATAATGTGCCAACTATTATGATTGGATAAGATAAATGAACAAACAGGCCAACACATTTTGAATAGAAATCTCCGGAGGCATGCAGCACATATCTCAAAACAATCATGTAAGCCCTAATCAGACATCTAATACACAGTGCCTTCACTGTAGGATCTTTTCATTAATTTTCTACCTTGCAGCTGCGCAGAAAGTGACTCTTGATGCTGCTGGTACTTCAAAGCCGTCGCCTCAGTCTTTTTCAGCTCTTTATGCATCTCATATGAGACCATGAAGGCGCACAACGTCCCGCAAACGAAGATGAGAAGTAGGAAAGACTGAAATATTCTTCTCTGTCGTCTCGAGCAAATTCCTTTCCCCATCTTTTCCTCCTCTTCTTGAGTAGACAGTAAAGACTATGTGCCATCCGATTCTTCAGTAACGTTTATGTTTAGGAGAGCCACAATGATCCGTCTGTTTATTTTTTCCCCTTGCGATGCTGTGCCTTTAATGGACGCACAGTTACTTTCTCGTATACCCGACTTTTTAAGTTAGCTCTAATTATAGGCTACTTATCCCTGAAGGAAAAAAGTCCGACTAATGCCTATGAATTGGCTTTTTCAAAACTTTCATACGTGTCATTCAGATAACACTGTCATTACAGTCAGTTTGTTCTCGTCAACTCCTCCCTTTTGAGCACAGTGCCACCCAGAGGCTATAGTGCGCACACCTACAACATTTACACAGGTCCGAAGACAACACAATGTAACTATTTTAGAGACCGAACGATGATGTATTTCTGGCTGCAACAAATTAATTAAATTAAATTAAACGAGTACATGAAATTCAGATGAAAAGCTTCCATGGATGGTAGGCTATATATAAACTGAAACAAGGGTATCTGCTGAGACCAGTTTTGTCATTTAACTTTTAACATGTTTGCAAATCAAACCAGATGTTTGTCACATTGGCTGTTACATCATCAGCATCTTTCTTTGATATATGTCTGAGTTGTGCAGCTGTGAAATTGATAATCTAGCGATGGATAGTGCTTTGCAGTCCTTTGTTTGTCTCATGGGCTGATCCCGACTGTAGGCTACTGGATGTTGAGGAACAAGTGGGACTGGGGTCAGGAGGAAAAGCCCACTCCACAGAGAAGGGTTCAGGAGTAAGGAGCTTTTAAAAGGCTGACCCGCCGACCCGCCAGGCGCACTGTAAATAGACGAGAGCTATGGGTGCCATCTATTGCAAAAATAGTTGAGTCTTTTCTCTTTAGCAGCAGTATTTCCAGGTCTGATGCATCTCTTTCCATTTCCTGCTGTTATCTGGGATCATGAGAGGATGTCGATTAGAGCAGTCAGATGTAAAGTTCCCACAGCTTACTTTTTACTCTTAGCCTACCTGTGAAGTTCATGAGCTCAAAACCTCATACTAACACTACAACTTTACAGGTGTGTGAAAATAAAATCTAGATATAAATTAAAACAGAATTACAACTCACTGTAACTAAATCACTAGTAGCATCATCTACCTATTATTGTCACACAGATCCTGAAAATGTCTGTGGGATGAATTTTATTATTCATAATGTTATATTTTATTATTTCAGGTGTTTATTGTTTCAGAGTACATTATGCAGGTAAATTGCAATTATCTTGCAGCGCTTCTGGGTTGTACACATAGGGTTGTACATCAGCACGTAGGCTCACCATTGACCGACGCTGGTCATGTGTGTGTGATGCGTGAGCCTACGTGCTGACGTACAACACAGAAGCATTGCGCTCGCTTACACTACGAACCGCTACGAACTCACTCAGAGGCCCACAGTGAAGAAAATTAATAGTTGAATAAAGTCGTTAATTATTATAATTACATTTTTTTGCGCACAAAAAGTATTCACATCGCTTGATAAATGTCACTGTAGTCACTTGGACTGTTTTAAACATTATCTTTAGAAACTTTATGGGCCGGCAAGTTTCGATCCCATAGAAGCCATGGAGGAGTGATCCATGAGGGTGAGTAATTACTGACATGTTTTTTTATTTTTGGGTGAACTAATCCTTTGAAGACTTTCAATATATAACATAATATAATACAATATATGTAGATATTCAACTGTGAGTCAAGCCCTTTAGAAAAGATCTTTACCTCACTGCTTTATGGACAAATGGCTTTGTGGCCTTTTCACAAACTGTGATGATGCTTTCCCACAGCTTAACATTGGAATTCTTTCAAAGTGTTTAATTTTATTTTCATAAAAAAACTAACTCTGTATTCTTACATTGGCATTAAATTACAGAAAACCAGTTAACACTGCTGTGAGGGGTTTTAAAACAGCCGAGAGAACGACATCTTTGAATTTTACATCTTTCTCTCCTCTGGCCAACGCAACCAGTTTCTCCATATATATTTTTTTCTATTTTGGAAAGTCATAAAAACACAATGCATTGTTTATTTTGCTATTGGGGAAAATGTGTATGCAAAAATTATGTTTGTCAGTTTCCATCGTAGTTTACAACTATGACAACTTCTGCTTCTAAAAACCCGGAAATGTGAAATATGTCCATGCAGCAGCTTTTTCCATTGATATCAAATTTTTACATGAAAACCTACAATTATTCTGGTACAATGATTAAACAATAAAGTTTACACATAGGATTTGAAAAAAATTATGTTATTTTTTTAACTTAATTTTAAAAAAGGGGCCAGAACTAGGAAAAGCACCCCAATGAAACATGAAAGATTCTTTTTAATAAGCACATCCATCCTAAGTTGTGTTTTGCTGACTAGAATAGGATTATTTGTTGGGAATACTTTATATTTATAATATGTAAAGATAGGCTACAACAGTTTTGCATTCATAACTGAAATTCATCATACTTTGAACGGTAAATCACCAAATAATTTTGAGCTCTATAACATTGTTTGAGATACATGTTAACCTCAAAAATATTTACTTTAAAACCTACTATACCATTGTCATGTTACAAAACCTTTTGAATCAATAGCAATGTTTTTGAACATAATTATAATGCAGAAACATTTATACACGTATTGATACATTTGCATCAACTTTTTATATAAACAGTAATTTATATTGATGTGTTAGGCCTTCATACTGGTGAAACATTGCCTCTAGGTTGACAGGGCAAAGTTAGGTCAACATAAAGGGCTCTGACCTTATACCTCACACACCACTGGAAAATACTGCTCATTGTAACAATCATTACACATACACATGTGGGTGTCATTTCAGAGTTACTGTCTCTGGTTTAAGCACACGCCTTGTTTGGGTTCATTTTATATGTGTGGTCAGACTGGACCAACTGGCAATAGTCATATTGGAGCAACACCTATATGCAGCAATGAGACAGACAAACATTGTAAATTACTAAACTACAAGAGCAGGAACATCTGTTTCGAATTATTGGTGAACAGTGTAAACAACAGTCATGTCCAGCATGGTGCTGTAAATAAATCCAGACTTGCCCCACCTTAAGTCATTAAAATGTAAATGTGGTACAACAGAGAAGCAGTTCTGCTATTTGTAGTCCATTAAATTATGCTCACTGAGCCACACCGCTAGAATTTATTAGCTTTTTACTTATTTAACTGATTTATTTACATGTTAATGCAATTTACTCTTTAATGTACTAAAATAAATAAAAAGAATACACAATATTAAACCTTTTTAATTGGCTTTGCGTACAATGTTTTAGTCAAAAAAGGATCCTCTCAAGAGTTCACCCAAAAATGACAATTCTATCATCATACACCTTCATGATGTCTTTCTGAAGCACAAAAGAAGATGTTTTGAAGACTTTTTCAGCTGTTTTTGATATAGGCTACCAGTCCGTTGCACCTAATTGATTTTCATCAAAATAAATGAGAAATTGCTCAAAATATCTTCTTTTGTGCTCCGCAGAACAAGGAATGACATGAGGGTGAGTGCTTTTTATTTGGAATGAAAAATAAGATAATAACAAAATCATTGATGATATACAATATAATATACAACATGTTGTGATGAATATTGGTGCAGTCTCAGTTGATATATTGAGCGCCACCATGTGGAATGATCTCTGAAACACCCCATCCAATCACATTCCCGCGCCCATCACAGGATCCGTCGTGATTGGCGTACTCTTTAATCCTCTCTGCGTCCAGCACATGGTCCCACATGTTAACCCCTGTCATTTTCCCAGTGAAGGCAACCGATGAGTCCAGATCTCTGTAGATACCCGACCGGCTGCGCTCTTGCCCGAGCAGAAAGAACCCGTCACTGGAAAATACGTTCCCCTCGGCTACTCCAGGCTCTCTGGCAACGTTCTCTCCATTCACCCATAAAGTGGCCAGCCCCTGCTCTGAGCTCCAAGCTGCACAGAAGTGTCCCCACTGCCCATCTGTTACTACACTGTGAGCTTCCACTAGATGGGTCTCACCGCCCACCGTGAGGAGCACCGAGCGCCTTGCCAAGAAAAGCTGGAGCTCTTGAGGTTTTTTCTTGGTTCCGTAAGAGAAAAGCACTGTTTTATTTAGAGACTGGGTCACTTTGGCCCACAGACAGATGGTGAATGATTGTAGGGACATGGACATGGAGGGTGTTACTTCTGCAAAGATGTGTTTGGAGCGCATTGGGAATAATAGAGCCATTTCACAGCCTTAAAAAAAGAGAATGAGAGTTAGCATAAAATTCAAGATGAATTATTGCATTAAATCAGCATCCTAATACTGACAGATATTTGCGAAGTATTTATTTATTATTTCTCAGGGCCACAGAAATTATATATTACAAATTAGGCTAAATATAGGCAACACTACTGGACCGTTATGCGTGCTATGTGTATAACATGTATAAGGGTTTCCACAAATATATTAAGCTGCAAAAACTGTTCAAAAAAACAAATTCAACATTGATAATAATAAGAAATGTTTCTTCAGCACTAAATCAGCATAGAATGATTTCTGAAGAATCTTGTGAAACTGAAGATTAGAGTAATGGCTGCTGAAAATTCAGCTTTTTTATCACAATCATTTAAAAAAAATATATATATTAAATTAGAAAACAGTCATTTTAAATTGCAATAATATTTTACAATATTTTTACTGTATTTGTCTGTCTGCCCTGTCTGTTCCCTATGCCCTAAACCAAATTGCCCTTTGCAGATTAGCAAAGTGTATTACATTAAAATAATAAACAGTGAAATAATCATGAATTTGTTTTCGTATGGTTGAAACATCTACCTGAGGGCAGATAGCGGTGTGCCGTTGCTCTTTGGAAAAGGGCTAGCTGGGCATGTACCCTTTGGAGATCTACAGCGGTGGCCATTAGCGCTCTCTCCAGTTTCCCGCTATCTGCATTGCTTGCTTCTTGTTCCTTTGGATAAGCGGAGAATGACTTCATGGCCACTTGTCCCAGACCTGCTCCTAGCACTGAGTTGCTCTCCAGTTTGGTGAGGCGGGAGGCCTGGTTCCTGCTGACTTGAATGAGCTGCTGCAACGTCTCATTGTTTTGGGCTTGATACATATCTGCAACCTTTCTGAGCTGGTCCATGGCTTGGTTCAGATTGCGGTTCATCTGTTCACTTATACATTTGCAGGTGTTTTCTGAAGCTTGGACGCACGCTTTGTTGTTGTTAAGCTTATGGAGCTCCTTCCATATAGTGTCCATCTCTGCCTTAACCATGTCTTCAGTCTGCTGCATGAGCATGTCTTGCTTCATCTGAGAGTCCTCCAGCATGATGAAAAGTTTGTCCCAGCGTGAGAGGTCTTGAGGCGGACAGGGAATTTGCGTTGGTCCAGCTGTAAAAAACAAAAAAACAAGTATGCTTTTTACTGCTCTGTGTTTGTGTATCTGACCGAAAATGTACTAACATCATGTAATAATTCTAAACAAAATTTACTTTTATTTAAATAAATTTGTTGTCTTTTTTCCTTTATATAGGGCTCAAGAATTAAAAGCAGCTTTGCTGGTTCCTCAGCACCTAACTTAAATAACAGAGACAAGTTCTCTGAAAATGAATAACCTTATACTGATAAGCATCCCCTGGTTAATAAGTTCAAGCTCCAGGCTTGGGTTTGCAGGAGAGAGCGTCAGTGGAAAGGTATGTAAATGTCAAATGTCATGAAACCTGCCGACACTTTTGCTTTTTTAAAAGCTATGGGTCGTGACTCGTGACACATGCTTTCATATCACTGCAGATAAATTATTCAAATACATTTGGGTTGTTGACATAAAACAATTTTAGAATGTTGCCATATCATGTGGTGTGATACACAACAGTATTACAACTATTACAACTAACAGTACACAACTATTAACAACAGTATTTTGCTACATAATTTGATAGGTTATATGGAATATTTGTGGTTTAATTTTAAATTGGAACTCTGTAAGATCATTAAAACTTGTGAAAAGCAAAAATGTTTAAAATCCACTACATGAAATATTTGTACTTTTAATATTAAGTTGTCACACTTCAAGACCATTTAAAATGGATGGGTGGAGGCAAAAATGTGAAAAGAAAATTAACAAGAAATTATGACCATATTTAACACCAAATGTAGCCTTTATACATGATCAATATTAACTTATATTATCATATCACGTGTGTGAGTGTGTGTGTGTGTGTGTGTTTGTTCACCCATTTCCTCAATATTTCTGTCAGTTTAATTTTAAAGTAATGTGCCATGCTGTCGGTTATTTTAAGAAGTCAAATGAGAATCTAAACTTCAGTACAAAATAACATTTATAAATAAAAATGAAGAGACTTCTGGAATAAATAAAAAAACTTACTTTGCAGGCGGTCACCATTGGAGATTTCGTTATAGTAGGAATCAGAGTACTCCTCTCCATAATCATAACCAAACACATTCCCACTCAAAAAGCAGGGCAGGCAGAGGGCCAACACGGCCCCGGGCGCATACATTCTGATGTTAATGCTGGTGTGTATGTTAGTCTGTCTCTGCATGTAATCAGATTATTTTGAAGTAAATCAGATGTTCCACAGCCACTAAGATCCCTTGTGGGGTTTTTTCTTTTTTCTTTCCCGTGTTGTAACTCAGTCACCGTGCCTCATGTGCCTGGAAGCCCACTGAGTGTGCATGAGTCTGAGCAAGCTCTTTTAAACAGCACTCAGAGCAGGGCTGTCACACTGTGAGTAATGCTTTGTTGGAGGTGGGCAGCATATGTGATGTATTCAAATGTCTCAGTCTCTACCGCTGTTTGGGCAAGAAATTGTCATGGGGGTGTGGAAAGGAAAATAGGAAAGGGGTTGGGTCTCCCCAAATGAGAATTCTGCCTCAAGTCAAGGTAAAAGGATAGAGAGATTCAGACAAAAAGGATGATTGATGTTATGGGAGTAGCTATAATTACTCCAGAGGGAGCTCTCATTGTCCATGACAGTGAAACCAGCAATAAGAAAGATATGAATCGAGAAGTTAACTAGATAACATTACGAGTTAACTATTCGATTCTTTCTTATTGCTGTTCAAAACAGTGCCAGTTCCACTTTTGACTCCTGCAGAACCACTTTTGAAACCTGCAGAACCATGTGCAGAAATAGGATTCTTAAGAATATTGCAACTCTCCATACAATGAAGATCAGTGGGGTCCAAAACAACAAACAACATGAGACATGTTTGTGTTGCACAGATGAAAGAAAGCCATACAGGTTTGGAACAACTATAGAGGGTTTGTAAATGATGAATAAATGACAGAATGTTCATTTTTGGGTAAACTATTCTTTTCATATTCTGAAGTTTCAGCTCTGAATATTAACAGGTTGTGTAAATATTAACTGTGGGTGAGCATCATTAGAGCATCAACTCTTTGCTGATTGAAGTTTAACTCGTGTCAGATTGAAGAGGACTTGGGAATTCAATTACGCAACAAAATATTGAATGAATTGTGTCAAGACCTATTACCAGCAGATCTTCAGGGAGGCGCAGGACAAACAAAGAAGGATTGTGTAATGTGTACTGCTCGGAGACGTGACTAGGAGATCCAAACGCAAGCTTTATAGAGTGCAATCCATAATCGTAATCCATTTAACATGCATAAGGTCAAAACCACCAGGTAAACAAGATACAGACAAAGGTCCAAGGCACAGGCAAACAGGGTAATCCAGGGAGATAGGCAGAAGAACAAGACCATGACAATGTAAGCAGAGATAGCATTCTGAAATGCAGTGTAACACAAACATGCAGCAAGATTTCACAAACAATGACTGAACACACAGAACAAGATAATAATACACAGGTGACAGGAATCAGAACATAATGAGTCCAGGCAATGAATCGTGGCAAATGCAGTTCATGATACAATCAAGGAGACAGGACAAGTGCCCTCTGGTGGCTATCATCTGCACTCCAGCTGACAGGCATGACATAGCCCCCCCTTAAGGTGCGGCTTTCACATAAATCCAGGAGAGAGGTGGCACGGAGGCGGGACCGGGGGACGGACGGACAGAGGGCCAGGTCCATGGACAAGAAACAAGAATTGGAACTGAGACGGATCGTGGAACTGGCAAAGCAGGTGACCAGGGCAGAGCAGGTGACCAGGGCAAAGCAGGTGGCCAGGGCGGAGCCGGCTGGACTGAAGATATCACAGCGACCATGATGGCTGGAGACACTGGCGTGACGACCTTGACGGCTGAACCCTCTGGTGTGACGACCATGATGGCTGAAGACTTTGGTGTGACGGCCATGACTGCTGAAGGCTCTGGCGTGACGACCATGATGGCTGAAGACTTTGGTGTGACGGCCATGACTGCTGAAGACTCTGGCGTGACGGCCATGACTGCTGAAGGCTCTGGCGTGACGGCCATGACTGCTGAAGGCTCTGGCGTGACGGCCATGACTGCTGAAGGCTCTGGCGTGACGACCATGACGGCTGAACCCTCTGGTGTGACGACCATGATGGCTGAAGACTCTGGCATGACGACCATGATGGCTGAAGACTCTGGCATGACGACCATGATGGCTGAAGACTTTGGTGTGACGGCCATGACTGCTGAAGGCTCTGGCGTGACGACCATGACGGCTGAAGACTCTGGCGTGACGGCCATGACTGCTGAAGGCTCTGGCGTGACGACCATGACGGCTGAAACCTCTGGTGTGACGACCATGATGGCTGAAGACTTTGGTGTGATGGCCATGGCGGCTGAAGACTCTGGCATGACGGCCATGATGGCTGAAGACTTTGGTGTGACGGCCATGACTGCTGAAGGCTCTGGCGTGACGACCATGACGGCTGAAGGCTCTGGCGTGACGACCATGACGGCTGAACCCTCTGGTGTGACGACCATGATGGCTGAAGACTTTGGTGTGACGGCCATGGTGGCTGAAGACTCTGGCATGACGACCATGATGGCTGAAGACTCTGGCATGACGACCATGATGGCTGAAGACTTTGGTGTGACGGCCATGACTGCTGAAGGCTCTGGCGTGACGACCATGACGGCTGAAGACTCTGGCGTGACGGCCATGACTGCTGAAGGCTCTGGCGTGACGACCATGGCGGCTGAAGACTCTGGCATGACGACCATGATGGCTGAAGACTTTGGTGTGACGGCCATGACTGCTGAAGACTCTGGCATGACGGCCATGACTGCTGAAGGCTCTGGCGTGACGACCATGACGGCTGAACCCTCTGGTGTGACGACCATGATGGCTGAAGACTTTGGTGTGACGGCCATGGCGGCTGAAGACTCTGGCATGACGGCCATGACGAGGCTGACGTGGCGGCCATTTTGTGACGAGGGTCTGGCGGGTGCGACGTGACTACTGAGGATTCTAAACTTGGGATTACCGGACTCAGACGTGTTGTAAGCATTGGACTTAAGATCATCAGACAAGGAATAGCTGAACACCGCGTTGGGCAAAGCTCTATGGCCAAAAAAAAAAAGTGTTTAGGGGAAGGGTCCTCCTCTGCTTCATCCCCCATGAAAGAGGAACCATGTGTATGTGTAACCTCAATACATTTTGAAGGAACAGACTCAACACTTGAAGTCGAAGGATTGTGGCTTGAACACTTGAAGTTGATTCTTTTTCCAGCATATTTTTTTTTTTAGATCAATCAAACTAGAGCAGTTTTAAACTAATGCTCTACCCACTGCTTATGTGCAGAGAATTATTTTAGAAACACGGCCAAATAATTTACTGACAACATCTGTTAAATACTCCTTGTCTGGGGCGTTTCTAGTTTCAGGCTTTAATGAAAGTGACAGAAATAGCATTGTTTAATAGTAGATTCAGTGTTTGTCGGCTCTTGTGCTGTGCACATGCATCAATCATTATCACGTTCTTAGAGCTTTTCTCCAAAAGTGCAAATTATTCTTGTATACTGTGTTAAAAAAAACTGAACATAATACTTTAGCATACTGAAAATTTGGCACCCAAATTGAATAATATGCTTTTATACATTTTACAATCCTGATGGTAATAATTTCTACAGTTTTATTATGGTGACTTCAAACATATCCCAGATATTTCAGTTTAATGGTTTAAAGGGATAGTTCACCTACAATTTTTAATTCTGTTATTAATTACTCACCTTCATGTCGTTCCAAACCTGTAAGACTTTCCTTCATCTCCAGAACAGAGAAGAAGATCTTTTTAATTAAATCTGAGAGATTTCTGTCCCTCCATTGTCAGCTACGCAACTACCACTTTTGATGCTTCAAGAAGTTCATAAAGAGATCACAATTAGTCCGTATGAATCGGGCAGATTATGGTCCAAATTTTCTGAAGAGACATGCTTAATATGATAAACAGATTGAATTTAGGCTTTTATTAAACAGGGAACAAAGCTCTCGAGGAAGCTCAAACGTGCTGCGTAACACGAGAATGAACCTCATTGTTTTTTGCATGTAAATAGAACATGCTTGAGCTTCCGTTTACCACAACTGATGTGTGAGTTGATGAATGTTTATATGTGAATAAAAGCCTAAATTCAATGTGTTCATCATATGAAGCAATCGTGTATCTTCAGAAAACTAAACCGCTCAATTCATATGGATTAGTTTTAGGATCTCTTTATGAACTTTTTGAAGCATCAAGTTGTGTAGTTGCTAATGGAGGGAGAGAAAGCTCTCTGATTTCATCAAAGATCTTCATTTGTGTTCCGAGGATGAAGAAAGTCTTACGGATTTGGAACGACATGAGGGTGAGTAATCAATGACAGAATTTTCATTTCTGGGTGAACTATCCCTTTAAGACTGACTCTTTACTAGCATTTATCTAATTAAAATTATATTTATAATTATTTTACAGTTCTTTATATATTTATTTTGACTGATAGAATAGCAATAAATTATGTTGCCATTATTAATATTTTTCTTTGAATATTCGAATATTCTTTATTATATAGGCTACTGACTGTCATGTGTTTTACACTTCACACCTACTTATTAACACACCTGTTGACACCATAAGCAGAACACCATGTCATTTTACCATTTTGTAATTAATTGTCTACAATAATCTTGGAAAGTCAGACAAAAAAAAAAATAGGATTAATTTCCTAAATGTATATATTGATGTCCTGATTGTTTTTCCAATAGAATTTGCAGAACAGGTTTTACTGTTGTTAAAACTTGGAGTCAAAATTCAGAGACGGCTCCCATTTTAAAATGATTTTCTGTTAGAACATTGTCTAATTATATCATTTTAAATCATTTTAGCTCTGTTGAGATTGAAGAAACATATAAACAAAACCATTAGAAAGCACTTGCTTTTCCTATACACAATGTCCTCAGTTGCTGTCCTTGGCCCACAATTGTAATTCCTCAACCTCAAGTAATAAAAGTGTAAAACAGAACTAAAATGGGCGGCTCTATTTTTGCAGCTTTTTACTCTCAGACAACAGCATAAAAAATTCCAAAAGACAGAAATTCTGAGAAGCCATCATTGACTGAACATTTATGAAATCTCTCCCCCAGTGATTTATCATCTGCTGCAGAGCAGTAGTGGAGTTTCATTCCATTCTGTTTGTTTGTGGGGGGTTTACAGACACACCACTACTGTGTACATAGAAACAGAAATCAGCGATCACGTGTGATTTTGTTCTATACCGATAGTTAAGCAATCAGTTCACAGAACAGAGGAGCCTCCGTCAGAACAAAATTGAGAACATGTGGAGATGGAAATATTTTCACTTCTGGAGAATTAGGCCCAGCATGAACCAGGCAACACCAGATCTGGGCTGTTTCTATGGGTTTTAGTTTATGAGGTATATGAGCTGAACTTTCTTCAGGTGTCCTATGACACCTAGTCTCAATAAAGCAATGCAGCTGGTGCAGACTAGGTCAATAGCTGTACAACAAGGCACCTGTAGTGTATATACCAGAGGGGATATAATATATTTACACTTGAATAAAGCCCACCTTTGCTTCCCTCCACTAACACAGATTAGAGAATGGAAAATAACTTCAGGCCTAGCACAGTCTGAACAGCGTTTAGGAGAGAGGTGAGAGGTTGAGAATGTTTCAAACAACAGCAGTTTGTATGTTTGCCATCAGCTGCCAGGTCTCTTTGGCCCTGCTGTATGTCACAGCCACAAGCTTTGGCAAATCATTAACATGTTAAGAAAATATAGCTGGCTTTGATTTCTAAAAGGAACAAAGTTGGTTCTCACTGTGGCGTACAAGCAGCCAATCAAATCTGCGTGATGTAAAGGTGGGCGGAGACTTCAGAGAACAAAAACATTCACGAGCATTCCTCAGGTAATGAACATGTTCGCATGAAGTCGGACACAGAAACATGCTGATTTATGCCACCTGGTTGTCCATGCCAAAACTAGCTACAGGCAACAACTTTTTCTCCAATCTCGGGGGGCTACTTCAAAACTGACTCATAAAGCGGTGCATTGTTCATTTTGTGCAGTATTGCTGATGACATTTCCTTCCTGTGGACTAGGGTTTTAGATATTTGACTCAAGAATGTCTTGTTCACAATGATGGCTTCTGAGTCAATGAAGCTCCTGCACTGTGAAATGAAGGACTCATATAGAATTAAGCATGTAGGCAGACATCATGTTTGGTTTCAAACATCAAATTTTAATTTCATTATTTATGTTAGATAGATAGAAGTATTAAATGGCCAATACACCCTATACTAAAGCAAAGTGTTTGCCCCTCTGAACTTGTGAGGTGAAACATTTCAGCTCTCTAACCAGATCCCAATAGTGCCATTCAAGCCAGCAGATCTGGAATACATTATGAATCCCCCAGTCACTGACAGAAAGGATGAATAATTACCTGATTAAAATGTCTCAGTGAGTGATTTATGCAAAAAGAAGCTGCAAGATGTTCCTCCCCTGGGACATTCGGTTTATTCAGTGCTACCAGCTGCCAGTAATACATTGTATGTATGAGAGAATATGACACTTTGCACTTGCAACGCTGACACACAAGGTAATTTAAATGGCTGTCCAACTGAGCTAATTTTCTATATTTCGAAGTGAAAGCCATGACATAATATAGTCACAAACGTGTATCAAACTGCATTTATAAGCAAAGGGGATGGAGCTTAAATTAAATCAGTTCTCTCTTTTGAGCATATGGTGTGTACCTTTTATACAACAGAAATGTATTTACATGTCTTATTGATGCATGCACAGAAATTTCACATTTGCAAACCTCATGAGATATAAGTCAAACAGTGAAACATTTCAAAATAATGCATACACTTGTAATGCTGGCACCTTTATTTTCTATTTTTCCTTCTATCCAATATAATAATTGTTCATAGGCATTTAATGACATTTTAATTTATACAAGAAGAAGAAACAGGCTGTTTAAAGTATGTTTCACAGAGTAGAACTGCAGCGGCAGGGTATTTTGTCTACAGTAGGTCTTGTTTACTGTTGCTCTCAGTAACTTGGGACATGCATTTTGCAAAAACAACCACAAGCAAGAAAAACCTGTGAAAACACATTGATTTAAAAAATATGATTTACTGTTAGCTGGCAGTGAGATCAAAATTATATTTTCACTTGGACTGAGGAAATAGCATTTTGCACAACTTCTCTATAAAAAAAATACGACTAGCTCTAAACAGTTTAATAGATGAGAACAAAATGCAGTAATAAGGCCAAGAGATCAAACTGAATTTAATCCATCTTTAAAACAAATATTTGTTCATCAAAATAGTGCCACAACTTAATGTCTTGTATACTTTTTTTTTTTTTTTAGATACATAAGGGTTTTAGTTGGGAGATGAGAGGGGCATGCGAGCAAATGCAATGAGGTCAAAATGAGTATCAATGACAGCTGGCATCTCTCCTACTTCCTGCCTGATGCACAGTAAAGACCAAGACCAAGATCCTTTACCCTTTTAGAAAATCTATCCAAATAACCAGAACATTGCTAATGAAGACATTAAAGTGGAACAAAACACAGCTTTCTGTTAACATATACCAAACCAGCACAAAATCAAATAGAAACAGAAAAAAACTAAATATGAATAATATGTGCCAATGCAATTGTAAAGAGAACTATTGTACTTTATTGCACAGTTGAAGAAAATAGGCATTAAAGACCCACCAGAGTTCAGATTTTTTTAAATCCTGGGTTCCTTAAAAATTCTGCCAATTCCACTAATTACACCAATTGATATGAACAGGGAGCACAAGATTTCCTGAAGTCAACAACCATCTTTTTATGTCTTGTTGACCAGGTGTCAAGTATATCACATCCCCTCTGTGAGCTGTCTCATCATTTTCTGTAATGAGAACTGTGGTGCAGGCCTACTGTAGGTCTCAAATATGATGATGTGATTATTTTGGCACTTGGCAACAGTCGTGGATTATAGCACATCCCTGTGGGAACCTGGTGCACAGAGTGCCAGAGCATGAAATCCAGTCATGCACTCTATCTATCTATCTATCTATCTATCTATCTATCTATCTATCTATCTATCTATCTATCTATCTATCTATCTATCTATCTATCTATCTATCTATCTATCTATCTATCTATCTATCGAGGACATATTATAGACTTATATATTAAAATATTTTCATTATAATTATATAATTAACTATCATAGTGAGAACGTTTAGTGGCACCAAAAAGCTGGATGCCAACCACCGTAAAATTGGAAAGAAGAAGAATAAGAATAAGAACGTTTAGTGCGTTTAGAACTTCTCACCCACCACGGCTATGATCTGTCTCACACCCACACAGCGAATTAAGACGATATCGCGGTATTCTACGGGATTTCACAATTCCAACGGAACCATCGAACCATTGACGTCACTTCCGTTGTTGTATTGCGTCAGTTACGAAACGTTGCCATTTCCGCCTGGCAGACGAAAGGTCTACGTTTTACGATACCGATTTACTCTATCAAAATGTCTCTGGGCGTGTTATCTCCTCATTTGAACACTCCACCAAATAACCAAGGCATACTTATCGGCGATAAAGTGTATTCGGAGGTGTTTCTGGCCATCGATAGCTCGATAATACCCGATGAAAGATTCTCCACGACTCCGTCCATGCTCGATGGCCTCGACCATGAGACTGAAACAGATCTGCGGATTCTGGGCTGCGAACTCATCCAGTCTGCCGGGATTCTTCTGCGTCTGCCACAGGTTACGGTCTAACTATGTTTATATATATGAATTAATTTCTTTAGTTCGAATTCTAATTACCCAGAAGTGTAAGACGATGCGCTTAGCACAGCTAGCTAACTTAGCCGTAACCGGCACATTGAAACCGGCGGCCTTTTGTTTGGCAACGAGATTATTAGATAATGCCATCCAGAGCCGTGCAATGTATTTTGGATTGTAGTTTAAAAAATATTATTTGTTGGTATACAACAAGTGTTGCTTTCCTGTATGTAAAGTGGATTGACGTCTTTTTAATGTATTATTTGGTATTTTGATTAGGTGGCTATGGCGACAGGACAAGTCCTTTTTCAACGATTCTTTTACTCGAAGTCCTACATCAAACACAGCTTTGAGGTAAGTCAGAAATACAAAAAAATGTGTAAGCTGAATCGAAGCAAGTCATGAAAATAATTAGTGTGGTTTCACTTTAAAAACAGATTGTTGCCATGTCCTGTGTGAACTTGGCGTCAAAGATTGAGGAATCGCCGAGACGAGTGAGGGATGTGATCAACGTTTTCCATCACTTGAAACAAGGAAAGAGCAAAAAGTAAGTCAATCTTGTGTTTTTATTATTAGTTAAGAATTTAGCGAATTGTTTTTGCTGGTGTTTATTTTTATTTTTTTAGATGTGTAACAGTTAACTGTTTTATTTACTATTAAATCCAAAAAGGTTGATTAGATAAAAGCTGTCATTTCATATCCCTCAAATACTTGTGTTGTATTAATAATTGGATTGGACATTAAACTATGATCTGTTTGTTTGAAACAATTGTGACAATTAAATTTTTGCTGCTTTAATTAGAGAAATTTTGAGTGATAAGCTATTATAATCTTCAAAGAGAGTACAAAATAAAGCAGAGAATATGGATGCCATAGAAAGTTACTTTTTAATTAACATATGTCCAACATTAATCTACATGAGCCCATTTAGTTAGTTAGTTATTTAAAGTTTATTTCGGTCAACTTCAAAAGAAAAACAAAAAAAGAAAGAAAAACAATTTACAAGCAAACATAAAAACAAAATTTTAATTACAATGAAAACAATATTTAAAATATATATTTTTTTTTGATCAACCGAAAAGGTGTCGGCTGAAGCTTATGCTTATTGCGCCGATCCTTTTTACATATCATTTATTTATAATGATTTAATTTATCATTATGAGCCCCTCATAACATGAGCCCATTTACTTTTTGTGTTCTACCAGGAGCAGCCCTCTTGTCCTTGATCAAAATTACATTAATACCAAGAACCAAGTTATCAAAGCAGAGCGCCGTATCCTTAAAGAGTTGGGCTTCTGTGTTCACGTCAAACATCCACACAAGGTGAGTTTTTTCAAATTTTTTATTCCAGTTTTGTTTCTGTCAATTCTCTTATATATGAAAATTCTGATAGTGTCCATAATTCAAATAATTAATTTAAAATGTTCAACTATTGCAGATCATTGTCATGTACCTACAAGTGCTTGAATGTGAGAAGAATCAGATGCTGGTTCAAACAGCATGGTAAGTGTGCTTTTGTCCTTGAAGCTCATGAAAATGCACTTCAAATTATGACTTGAAAATTTTTCCCCTTATAGAGGAGACATTGGATCAGGTTTATGGTTGGACTCGTGCTGTGTTTCCACTAGTAGCTGTCATTATTTGCTGTTAAGAGCTTGAACTTGTGAAAGAGCTTGCTACTTAGGCATCAACATGACTTAGTGGAAACACTGCGTTATAAAGTATGAATTGCATTGTAGCTTGGTATACCTAAAGGTAAGATAGGCTCACATTATTCTGGCATCCCCCCTTTGTTTTTGTAATAAAAGTGCAGGATTAATGTGTAGGTCACGCATTATTGACTTGTTGCACATCATTGAGGTTCTGGCTTATGGAGAGCTCTGTTTAACTTTGTCCTTTCTCTACTCTTTGATTAAAGGGTAGCCCATGGTGGTAAGTGTCACAGAAAACACCCGAACTCCTCAGGCACAAGACCCAGGAACCCCTCCCACCTTATTGGCTGGCCTTTTCGAGGCTGCCAGCCAATCCAGTGAGAGCTCTCAGCGGAGGTTGGCTTTGCTGGGGGGTCCAGGATTTGCTTTTTTCTTTTCCTTTTTGCTAGTAGTTAGTTGTGCACTTTTTGATCCATAAATACAAATGATTTTTTTTAGCAGTGAAAACAGTGTTACTTTTTTCCTCATATGAATCATGTTCATGTGAATTTTGTCACAGTAAGTTGTCCCCTGATATCCTCCGTGAAGTGATCCTTGCCTCTCCTCACACATTTTTGATATGGGGTTTGAAAAGTTTCGATTTCGCTAAACATGCACGTTTGGTTCAGCATGTTGCTTTAGTTTTGTGTTTTGAGATTGTTTTATTGGTCAAATGTAAGATTACACTATTGCCTCCATGGCTACATTTAAAAAAAAAAGTGTGAGGGAAAGGACAAAGTTAAGAGTCTCCAGAATAAGCCATATGAGAGAGAGAGAGAGAGCATGGCAGGTCTTGCATAGGTGTTTCTTCATGTTTTACAGGAACTATATGAATGATGCCCTCAGAACCAATGCTTTTCTGCGATTTGAACCTGAGACCATTGCGTGTGCCTGTATTTACCTCGCTGCTCGAGTGTTACAGGTACGTCCTTGACTTTATATTTCTTCATTCATTCTATTTCTTCATTTCATTAAATGTTTTTGTATTTCCGCAGATTTCCCTTCCTTCCAAACCACACTGGTATCTTCTTTTCGGTGCTACTAAGGAGAACATCAAAGAAATATGTATTAGCACGATGAAGCTTTATTCTAGGGAAAAGGTAACTTAAGTTTAATAAACTTACAGATTTGCATTACTTTGACTATCTTTATTTCTATTTAATAAACTACTTGGATTTTTCTTAGATGCTCTTGTTAATACTCTATCCATCTTTCAGCCTAACAGTGAACAGCTTGAAAAACAGGTGGAAAAGAGGAAGGTGGCCCTGGAGGAGGCAAGACTAAAAGCCAAAGGACTGAATCCCAGTGTCACACCAGCTCTCGCTGCCATTGGTGGATTTTCCCCAGCATCAAAACCCTGTAAGTTTGTGTTTCTGTTTGCTTTTTCTTATGCCGGGTACAAGCTGCACGATTTTCAAAGTCGTCGGATCGCTGTTCTTCTCACACTATACAACTGTCTGTGGTACCATTTAGTTGCTGTTGTGTGCACATTACACAACGGCTTGGCGACAGGGGGTCATGCATAACGCAGCATTTCAATAGGAAGAATCGCTTACAACATTGTCTGGTCTACAAAATACGTTTCACAACCAAACGCACAAGAAGTGTTACAGGAAATAACGTAAGATTGTGCGTGAGGAGTTCTTGCGTGAGGCTTGATGTCTTGTTCAAATTATGCGTGCAAGAAGCTTGTGATTTCAAGTTGTCTTGCATTGATTCATGGATCGGTAACTTTTCTTTTCCCACTTTAAGTACTTCAATATCACAGAAAAGAATATCTTTTAATAATTAAACATTATTAAAGACAAGTGTACAGTCGGTAATAAAATAAGAATAAACAAATTACAAGCATAGATAAATACAATATAACAAAGTTACAAATAAAGTAAGGTCTAACAGTAATTTTCAGGTACAGAAATGTAATCACTAAATGTAAAATAACACTAGTGTTTTTTGTATAAATTAAATATAGATTAATCTTTGTTAAAGATGTTTTGTTGTTTGGTTAACATTGACTAGGGCTGTGCGATTAATTACAAAAAAAAAAAAATGGTTTCCAGCTATTATGAAAACAAGATAATCTAAGTATTGCCTAAATGTCAGAATTAGTACAATAACTACATCATGACAAATCATACATAAGAAAATCTTAATGCTGAACATGTTATTGCGTTATCATGAGTCATATTTTTCCCTAATGAAAATTAACCATGGTTTTATTATAGTAAAAGTAAAGTGACCATGTTTTTTTTTTTTTTGACGGATTGATTACCATTGGTATAACCAGAGTTTTACTACAAATTCCATGTTTAAACTATGGTCTGTATAGCAAAACTTTGGTTAATTTGTTTAACTATAATAACTATGGTTTTTGGTCTTATTTGTTGTAAAACCATGGTTAGTTTTCGTAAGGGTTGTTGTTGTCTGCCATAGCTCGCTCTAAACCTATTATAAAATGTTAATATTTTCTGTTAAATTGCTACTGTAACTTTACAATAGATAATGATGTCCTTTGTACAGTATTTTGAGTGATGATAGTAATGGGGTGCTACTGCTAACAGTTGCTAGCAGTTTAATGCTTAACCAAGTAAACAAAGACAAAACTAGCCTATTTTACAATTACAGATGAAACTGACCTGCACTTGAAGTCCTGAACAGGTCAGTAGTTTTGCCTCTCTGCTCCACCTAGGCGCATCCACTCCATTTCAAGTCTCTCGCATTGATTACTCTGATCGAAACCGTTTGGCGGAGGCGAATCACATTGCCAGTCTAGACTAACCGATTCATTATTTATTATTGAATGACGAATTCAGAAATAATCACAGTAGTACATTCGGCAGGCAATAATTATAAATACAGGGCAGTGGGCTAAATCTGATGCCAGATCGATGGGAATTCTCCTGGTTCTCCTGATGGCCAGTCCGCCCCTGAGAGTAGGTACCACATTAGAATTCGAACTTTGTGACGGTTTAAAGGTACGTTCTATATAGCAGGAATGTGTGTTGTGTGAATATAATCTAAATCCGGACATACTACTTCTGCCATGTTTTCATTATCGGACCTACCAGCATCAGTTGCAACGCTTCACTGTCCCGTGGCCTCATGGGATAGTAAAGTGTCTATCGAATGCGCTCTTCAGAATCTCGTCGGAAGTAGTAGGCCATCCGGGGACTTTTCGCCTACTGTTTTCGAATACTGTGAAATGAATCTGGACACTACTCTGTTGGCATACTGGTTTTCGCATGGTACATAGTAGGAAATTCGAAATTCGATTTTGGACGCAGAGATGGGCATCTGTGCTTCTCACTGATCATGTCTTTGATCGTACACAATACGCGATTGTCACTCGCGTGAACAACAATTTGTCTCTGATTTTTACAAAACAGTCAGCGAGTAAAAATCAGGGCTTAAATCGTGCAGTGTACCCAGCATTACTGGTTAAGCTTTCTGCAAGTACTTCACAGGCATCTAAAAATGTTTTCTTTTCCAGCTTCTCCAAGAGAAGTGAAGGTGGAAGAAAAATCGCCAAACTCTAAACTAGTACAGGGGTCTGAGAACAGACAATTGTTTGCCAAAAGCCCATTGAATGGGTAAGTGTTTAAATATACACCACCTATATCAAGTACATCTAAAATTATATTCATTTATTTTTAACACTGTATATTTGGCCTGGGTGGTATGTCTGTATGAATTATACTTGCATATCTGTGACGGTTCAAAAAAATGAATTGTCATTTCATGTGAAGCTGTTTCTATACAGATGTCAAATTTAATCTTTAATGAATAATTTCACCTTCTTAGTCAATCATGGGAACAAAATAATACATTTAGGCCCTTTTTTTGGTGGTTTATTGCTGCAATTTTTGTGGCCGTCTTTTCAACCAAAGCAAATATTGCGCAGTTTTTTTAAAGCAAAAAATCTTTTTATTTTAACTTTCTTTAAAAAAAAGTCATTTTATGTGCTTTGTCACTTTTTTATATTTGTTTTTAAATAATTTTTATTTAGCGTTCTATTTGAATTGGAGTCATTTTTGTATTTAAACTTATTTTACTTCAGATAGTTGCCCTGTCAACATTTCCAATTTTAAGTTTGTTTTTAGGTAGCAAAAACAGTGTTCTGCCCCTGTTTTGCTGTACTATACTATATTGTTTACCATTTTGTATGGTTTTATTTCTTTTTATAGCAGCATGAAAAAGGAGAGAAAAGTGTTTCAGAATGGCAAGAACCATAGCCGGTCTCGCTCAAGATCACGCTCTCAGTCTCGTTCTCCACACCGACAGTAAGTTACAACATGCAGTTTCACTTCATTAAATTATATTTTACACCTGTGCACCTGGATGATTAAAAAAAACGACTTTAATTTTCTGCTGCCGACGTGTTTTCTTATCCTTAGTCGGAGGAGTCACTCAGGAACGTACAGCTCTCACAGCAGCCACAGCCCATCTCCACGGCAACACAAAGGTCGCAGAGTTTCGCCAGTTACGCAACTCAGGACGGAACGAGACAGAAAGAGCGAGTCTAGTCGGCATGGCAACAAAAGGAGGAGGTCACGAAGCAGAACTCGCAGCACTTCTCGCGAAAGAGGCCGTGACCGCGACTACGTGAAACACAAGCATGATCGCGCCACCAGTCACCACTGGGACCATCGCGAACGTGAGCGCGACCGCTCGCATGATCACGGAAGAAGCAAACACCAGAGCAGGTCACATTCTGGACACAGCAGACACAGTAAATGAGACACAGAGGGAACTGTGATAGCACTGGACAACAGGACTAAACATTAGATTGGAAAAATGCTTGCTTCAACACAGTTTTCCAAGAGATAACCTTAAGAAGTGGATGTTTTCTCAATGTTATTGTTCTTGCATCTCTGACTGACTCGTAGAGTTGATTTAAGCAAGGTAGTGGTGCCTTTTTATGTATTGTTTTACCGTAAACTTGAAAGTGAACAACAGACTGCTAAAAATCTGCCTAAATCAGGGATCACATTTGCACAGGAAGGAGCAGTCCTGAGTCCTGTGTATGTTAAATATTTTTCAAATGCACAACTGTGTTTGTGCACTGTACATATAAAGCTTATTTTTATGATGTCATGAAGACTTTGTATTCATCTCTTCACAAAATAAAAATGTTATAAAAATTGTTTTACTTTGTTGTTTGTATTGAATTACTTCAAACTAATGAAATGGAATCGCAGCCATTCTTATTGGAACTTTTTACAAAAGTATTGTATAACAAAACCTGTTAACTAGTGTGACATCTCTTATCTTAACCATGTAGCAGAATGGTAACTCTACATTAAGGTTCAAATCATTAATGCGTTAGGTATGATAATGTGAAATATGCGAGTAATTTATAATTTAAGTAAATTTATTAATATACTGTTATTAAATTGTATTAGATTGTAATCGCGTTAATTCACGTGATAGTCGTGATGTAACGAGTAGTGACAGATTTTTTCTTCCATATTGTGATGTACATCTGAGTGAAACTGATTGTAAAAAAAAATGTAGTGTGCACATGGTTCTATAAATTGGTTGGTAATTGAATGAAAGTAGATCTGAATGTGAGCTTGCAGTCGATTGTAAGGGGCAAGGTTTAAGCAGACTAAATGTCTGGCCTGTCACTAAAAAAAAAATCTGTTTTACCAGAAGACAGTTGTATTTTATTAAAAAAATGTTATGAGGTCAATAATAAAAAAATAAAAATCAGCATGCATATATTAACAAGATCAATAATATATATTTAGAAATGTACATATTTTCATTGTTTACAAATGTTAGTATGTTGAAATTAACATTACCCTAGATTAATAAATTGCATATTGTGTTCTTTAAATGTAATGGGACAATGTTAATGAACAATGTTATTAACTGCAACCGAATAAATATTTATGTATAAAAGCTGTACTGTAAATGTCTAACTTTTAAAGTGCAAGTGTTTCTTTGCATTGACAAAATGTGTAAAATGTCAAAAGAGGACACTTTCAGTATCAATGTAATAGAGGCCACTGAGTTACATGGTTCCTAAAAATGTTTGTTGAGTCATATATGATAGTAAATCATCTAGTATGATTGTAGTCTCTGAAGCGGTTGCGCCTGTCATCCCGTGGCTGTTCCAGGCGTTATCCTGCGTATATGTGTGTAGGACTTCCTGAGAGTCACACTACCATGGTGAGATACTCCACGTGGAAGCACGCACTCCTCAGTCAACTTGTTTGCCTCCGGGTTCCAGCAAAGAACGGTAGCAATCACCTCATTCTTGTCGTCTCGGCCACCAGTGATGAAGAGCTTGTTATTGCAGGCAGCAATGCCACAGCTGGCCCTCTCACAGCCCAGCTGGATTATCAGCGTCCAAGAGTCTTCAAGAGGACTGTAGGAGTACAAGGCCTTCATCGCTCCACCTTTATTTTAGAGCAAGTAACAGTTCAATCATCAGAGCATTGCGGTATGCTTCAAGCTCTAACATCAAGACTAAAAAATGTAAAAGGTACAAACCAACAACAAATATGGCGTCCTTAAAGGTCACTGCATTTGTGCATTTGGCCTCAGTTGGCATTGGGCATTTTAAGCTCCATTTATTTGATAGGGAATCAAAGCTTTGCATGTTGTTTGTGGCTAGTTTGCCGTTGGGGCCTCCACCTATCACAAAGATGCATTTGTCATAGCTGGCAGCAGAGAAGGAGCTTACACTCAGCATGAGAGGCGCTGCCTGGAAAGAGAATAAAAACTCAACTCGTGATTTGTAATGAAAATGTCTGTATACATGGAATAACCATCATAAGTCCATTGAAAAGTTATGATTCAGACAATGATTCAATATTGAATGGCTAAGACTTGGCCAAAGACTATTGACTTTTATAGTGAATGTTTACATGACCTGTCCTGAGATAAATATTATTAATAGACTGCCCCAAACTTTTAAATGGTAGTGCATCCCAGTTTCCACAAAAATATTAAGCAGCAAAAACTGTTTTCAACATTGATAAAAATAAGAAATGTTTCTTGAGCACCAAATCCTATTAGAATGATTTCTGATAGATCATGTTACACTGTAGACTGATTAATAATCATCAATTTAATCCTTGAATTTAAAATGATAATTACACACTATATGATCATATTTATATATTGTGGTAATTACTTTTTCTGGGAAACACTTTTTCTGTTTCTTCCCTCATGTTTTTACTACTGGGACTGCAAAAGGCATGTAATTAACTTACAGAATTGCCCATACCAAATATTTACCGAATATTTGTCTTCAGAACTCACCTCTGTCCAGCAGTTATGAAACGGATCATAGGCTTCAACACTGTTCAATCTCTGAGTTCCATCAAAGCCACCCAAAACATACACCTTTCCTCCAACAACCGCCATTTTGTGTCTCCAGCGTCCTGTGCTGAGGTACTCTATCTGGATCCATTTGTTTAGTGATGCATTATACTTCCACACATCATGCAATGTTTCCTTGCCACCTGTTTTAAGTTTAAAACAATGTTTTTACAAATTTCTCCATGTCCATGCAAATAAGCAAACTACATAGTTACTGTCACTATACCCTTCTCAGTGAGTCAGTGTGATGTACCGATTCTCACCCGATATGTAGACTTCGTTTCTGAAAGTGACGCACGCAAACTCGACCCACTTCTTATTTTCATTCTCCGATTCCATCTCTGTGTTTGGAAGTTTTGCGACCTCTAAGCGGCTCCTGCGTAGTGGGTCAAGACAGGTCACTTCAGATACAAACTTCTCTTCCTTTGTGCATCCTCCAATGATCATAAACACCTCCGACTGGAACTCCCGCACTCTTGGTTTGGTGCGCTCTGAGATCACCTATAAACCAAGAGGATTCAACACAGTCTCAGTTGATGCAAACTATTAGAGGATATGAAAGGTTTTATTTTTGTGACTGATAGGCCTGAAATGTAGGTTTTCATGTCTTGGGAAGAAAAATAAATAAGGTTTTCCGATTAATTCTTTTCTATGTAAGCAAAGTGGAGATTATGACGTAAATATGTCCAAATTGTTTGAAGTCAAGATCAAATTGAGAGCTTGGGAATCAAATCAAATTGGGAAATTTGTATCGACACCCTGCCGTCATACTCATAAGGACAAAAACCACTAATGAAATACACTTCCTCCAAAAAGGCTTACCATGTCTTTATGACGCACTGTTATAATTCCTAAGCGTGTATTTCACTTCCTATTTGAACGAACTGTCTTGTGATCACTTCAGCATGACATTAATCTTTGAGAAGAAAGGTCACCTTGGTCAAACTAACCTCTTTCCCTGAGAGGTGATAAACCCGGGCCTCCTGCAGCAGCGGGAACACATCGGCACACTGGCGGATCAGCGGGTCTCCTTCCACCTTTTCTACAAAGTACCATGGGTCCAACAACGGCAGTCGCACATGTGTGAGGACACGGGGCAGCAGAGCCCGCCTTTCATCGTCATGGGCCCTGACCCAACGCATAACCACGTCAAACACCTGTTCCTCCTCTGTTACCCCCAGGTCATCATGCTGAAGCAGACTGACCAGCACATCAGCAGGAAGCTCCAGGATCTCATCATGCTCCACTACTTGAGAGAAGTTTTGGATAATGTAGGCATGGACTTGGGCTTTCAAAGACTCCAGCGAGTGGACGTCAGCTAGATGCAGGATGCCCACACAGTTTTCCGGGTATAAGGCCTCTGCTAAGTAACTGGCACAGGCGTCCACTACACGTGGAAACTGCAAGCATAGATCAAATTTTAGGTCATTATAGAGCATAACATAGTTTTTTATTTATGGACATTACCATTACAGAAGTTTGGGGTCAGTAAAATTTTTCTTTAAAGAAAGGAATATTTTTATTCAGCAAGGATGCATTAAATTGATCAAAAGCGACAGTAAATTAAATTAATCAAAGAATCATGGAAAAGAAAAAATCAGGGTTTCCAAAAACCTTTTTACAACATTGATGATAATAAATATTTCTTGAACACCAAATCAATATTACTGTTTTTACTATATTTTGATCAAGTAAATCAGCTTTATGCTAAATAAGAAACTTTGCTAACCAACTTGCAGACCTCAAACTTTTGAACAGTATAGTGAACACTATCATCTTCTGTAAAGAACTTTGTAAAATTTGTTTTAAAAGGTGCAATATAAATAAAACGTAACTTTTTACATTAAATCTATGCTTTAATTGTTTTAATAATCTATAATAGCTAGATAACAAATATGGACTTTGCAGCAATTTCATTATACATATAGGTTTGTGCAAATAGTTTATGATATAAAAGCTACGTCAATTATATTTAGCAAACGTATGACGCCACTCAGCTACCTCTTGATCATGTGACTATTAAAATTGTTATGAAAAAAAAAATCCAATCTGTAAACAATGTTCATTTGCATTTTTGTACTTCCCTGTTAAGCTTGGTACATTTGAGGTGGTTTTGATGTCTTCTCCAAAAAACTAAACAAAAACCTTACAAAATACCACAAACGTTGCACTGGGGAAGTAAAAAGTGAAATAAATGTGTACCCAGCACAAACATAACGGAACATACCACTATTATACTTTACAGAGACAGTGTTACATATAGGTTATTACACCATACTAGAAGTCCTGTTAGCGTTCATACGGTAAAATATGTTAGTACAAACCTGAAAAAGGCTGGCTGCCTCAAGCATTTTCTGAACATTGTCCTTGGTAATGGTGACTTTGCTGGTGTAAGTGTATTCTAACAGGATACTCATGGTGTCAGCATCAAGGCCTTTAAGATTTACAGTGTCTTCATGTTTTTCTCTCAAGTCATTACAAAACATTGCTCTGCAAAATATAAAAACAAATAGCATAATAATTTAACTTCCTGAGACTTGTCCCTGCACTAGAAACACAATTCTCTATTTCTTTCTTTAATTAAAAAACAAACAAACAAACAAACAAACTTCTCTGTACATCACATCAAATGACCTAAATGTGCTACTGGCTGACCTGAAATAATGACTGGCTGCAGCAAGGACCACGCGATGGCACTGGAAGCTCTGGCCCTGTACCTGGAGATTGACGTCTGTTAAACTGTCCTCCAGCCGAAGACTGTGCAGTCCATCCTGCAGATATCCAGCAAACACAGAGTCTTCAAACATAACATGACCATCTTCCTGGTTCTCTTGCATCGAGCTCTCCAGCATGCTCAGACCCCCTGCTGAAGCTTCGTTCTTGGCAGATGAAGGGCATTCAGAGTTATTCTCTAAAGTGTCAGCCATGGAGTCCCAGATGCAAAAGTTACAGATTTCACCTCTAAATATAGTTTAACAACATGTGATTGCTAGACATCGGCGAATAACTACAGCCTAAAGCTGAATTGTTCTTTCCTGATACGCAAGCTTCCTGTTTTTATAACGGCCTACAAAGAGGAAGTGCTGAAACCTCTCAAATTCAGCTCTGCGACTACACAAGTTACTTGGATTATGGCTGTGATTCTGTTGTTTAAAAGTTGTGTTAAGGGGAAACAGGAATGCTTAGGCTATAAAACAGTTCTCACTGCTTCATTAAAAACAAGGAAACAAATCTCCAAATTATACCTTCTTTAAAAAACCTCACAAAAGATGATTAAACGCTAGTCAGACCAAACAGGATTCATGGTAATACTAACACGAATTTCATTTAGATTTCATCAATAAGTGTATCAGTCATAAGAGAATGATGCAAGTTCTAGAAATGTACCAGTCAATATTAGAAGTTCAACCATTTTTGCTCCAGGTCTATTTTAATAATAATTTACAAAGGATGTTTTAAGATGGTTTCATCATCAACAAAAACATTGTATCTCATAGGAAACAAGCAGAAAACAGACAGAAAGTGTATTTACTCAATTGGAATGTCTGAAAGTGTATCTCATCAAAATGTTATGTTAAAAAACAAGTTAAGATTTAACATGCAAAGAATATAGCAAATTCTAAAACAACAACTGAAGACGCATTCAATTCTGGTATTGTCAAATTGTTAGTTAAAATGTAAAATACTGTTTACATACACATAAATATAAAACAGCTGGTCAAAAATGTCCTGATTCTTGT
The DNA here is from genome assembly GCF_949152265.1 of Phoxinus phoxinus. Taxonomy (NCBI): domain Eukaryota; kingdom Metazoa; phylum Chordata; class Actinopteri; order Cypriniformes; family Leuciscidae; genus Phoxinus; species Phoxinus phoxinus. The sequence continues at coordinate 32,039,791 of NC_136880.1, read as the reverse complement.
CCCCCCCCCCCCCTCCCCCTCCCCCTTCCATTTCTGTATGCTAACCAAAATACATGATATACAAAACGCTTTAATAAACTTTAGGTTTTGCAATAAAAATTTAAAAACAGAAATGGTTCATTTAATTTCACACAGCAAAATTGTTCTATTTTGTCGAGACAAGTGAAGGCAAAAAGGTAGTAGGCACAAGGGACAGGTCAATATGAGAGGATGGGATAAATTCAAGTATTACTCTGGAGGATAAAAAAAGTACTTTGTTAGGCCAGAGCTCAACAATACTTAAAACTAATAAAATACGAGAAAATTCTGACAGAAATGCATTAAAATGTTCAGGTACACACTGACCGATGCAATTGGTGTCAAACCGTTTACATAAAGCACATAAAATGACAGACATCGGTAGAAAACAGTCAGTGGCTCCTCTGGTTTTGTAGCCCCTTCTGGGCACATTAAAGGAGAGTTTGGTGTGAGGAGGCAAGACGTGGTGATTGTGCAAGTTAGTCGCCCAGGTGGAGATGACTAAGGTCTTCAGGGCTGAATAGCAAAGGTCCTTCACGAGACTAGAAGGGGACTCTGCCGGAGTGATAGAGGTTCTCACAGGAATTGGTCGTGAGAAGGAATCTGGGCATTGGCGCAGTGACAAAGGACTAGCGGTTACTCTTCATTGCCTCCTTGGAAGCAAGTATAAGTGGAGTGAGGCTGGAAAGAGGCTTCGCCAGCTTGAGGAACGGATGCTGCATGAGACAAAATGAAGGACATTAGTACATTTTCTAGAAGATTACATAGTCATCAACATCATCACTTCTCTAACACCTCTATAGTCTATTCCAGGGGTTTCCAAACTTGTCAGCTGAACCTCTTAGATGTAAAATATTCACTTGATGTACCCCTTGATAATTTAAGGTAATATTTCAATAATCTATTGACAAATTTACATATTCACACTTCTCTGATGACTGTTAATGGTCACATGACATTCCAGTAAACTGATCAAATATTTTTTTTAGTAAGTGTTTTACTTTTTTATTATTTTTATTTGAAAAATATTTTAATTAAATTAAAAAACTCTCGGAAATGTATTACTGTTGTAAATTACGATTGCACTGCAAAAAAAAAAAATCCTAACGTCCTAAATCCACATGCGCTTTGTAAGAACTTTTAACAGTTAACTTTTAACAGAACAGTTACTTTTAACCAAGCTGCTGTATGCGTGTAAATTGAACACAGTGCCACACTATTGCTCCTTACTTGCAAGAGTTCTTTTCCTCCACCTCTCTTCTCCACATCCATCTCGAGGCAGCGGTTTAGGAAGTCTCTAAAAATGGGTGACAGCTTCTCTGGGTTCTGGAGTTCTGGGGTGCCATTAGTAGCGATGAGGTACAGCGCCTGGAGATGAGCATTATCCATTAATGCAATGAATCTTTTCTTTAAAGTTAAACAGTTCACTTGAGCCATCATCATTAACTACAAAGAGACTTTACAAATGAATTGGTGATGGAGTAATAAATGTACAGGACAAGATTGGCTCACCCTCAGAGGATTCTCATTGAGATAAGGAGGTTCACCCTCTACCATCTCAATGGCCATGATACCCAGAGACCATATGTCCACTTTGGGACCGTAGGCTTTACGTGTGACCACCTCAGGGGCCATCCAGTAGGGAGTTCCTACCATGGTGCTCCTCTTACTTTGCTCAGGGGTGATTTGAGCACAGAACCCAAAATCGGCTGAAAAAAAGAGGAAACAATTTGTACACAATGTGCTGAGATGATGAAGCTAGGACTAGACAGTGGGATCATCGACTCACTTAGCTTGACAGATCCATCCATTCCTAACAGAACATTGTCACTTTTGATGTCTCGATGGATGACCTGGTTCAAATGAAGGAACTCTAGAGCTTGCAAACACTGTGAAAGAGTCAGGCCACAATGCTTAGGCAGTGATGGGGAAAACAAACAGTTCAGATCTCACAACTATGCCAGAAATACTGTACCTCTCTGCAGACAGCAGCAATTTGTGCCTCATCCATGCAGGTTTCTGTTACCACATCGGTCAGAGAGCCTCCAGCAAGGTACTCCATCACCACAAAAAGCTCATCTCCAACCAAGAAGCTACACACATTCGCAAGAAAACAGAAAGCAGATGCTACAATAGATGGCTGGATTGGAAACATATGCACATAATAACATTTCTTTAAAGGCTGTAACTACCTGTCTACGAAGTTGACAATGTTGGGGTTCTTCATCTCCTTCATCACCAGGATCTCATTGATGATCAGCTCCTTCTTGGGCTGCTTCTGTAGGTTAATCTGCTTGATGGCCACCTATGAAAACACATCACTGTCAGTTCACTTGGCCTATTCCAACAACGGTAACTGAGGAAGGCCAAAATTCTATTCAAACAGTTAAATTGTTCAGAAAAAAATGACAGTGGTCCATTTACTGGCAATTCAGTGTGATCAATTATAATGAATACGCTACTATCAAAAGTTTGTGGTCATTAAGATTTTTTTAAATGTTAAAAAAAAAGTATCTTATGTTCACCAAGGCTGCATTTATTTGATCAAAACTATAGTAAAAACTGTAATATTGTGAATTATTTTTACAATTTAAAATAACTGTTTTAATATATTTTAATATGTAATTTATTCCTGGCACTGAATTGTCAGAATCATTACTCCAGTCTTCAGTCACATGATCTTTCGGAAATCATTCTAATATGCTGATTTGCTGCTCAAGAAACATTTCTTAGTATGATCAATGTTGAAAACTGTAATATTTTTTGTGGAAACCGTGATGCTCGTTTCCAGGATTCTTTGATGAATAGAAACGAAAAGCATTTATTTGAAATATAAACCTTTTAGAACATTATACATGTCTTTACTGTTACTTTTGATCGGCTTAATGCGCACCCTTACTGAATAAAATAATTAAGATATTAAAAAGTATATTGTATAATTACCACACTGATTTTGCAGTAGTGTAAATTAACTGCCCCAACCTGTATTTAAATTCCATTATGAGGATTTTTTTCAAGGGCTTTTCTCAGCAAATACCAATATGGGCAAATAATTGTATTGATTATACAACATATCATGTAATTTGTTGGATTTACTTTTTTTTTCTAAATTGAAGAGCACAAAATACCTCTTGGCCAGTAGCAACGTCAATGGCTGTGTACACCGTACCAGACGCACTGTAAAGAGACAACATTCAACTATACAAATAACCAACTATAACATCAAGAATAATCAACTGTTTTTGTGATACAGACCGACAGATAGAATGTAAAACTTCCAAAATGACAATAAATAATTAAATATATTTACCCTTGTCCAATTTTTTCGTATCTTGTGTATTTTTTCTTGGGGTCTCCAATACTGACAATGGTCCCTAAAATCAATCACACCACAGTTAGCATTCTGCTAACTTGCTACAGTGCAATGCATATAAGAATAGTAATGTTGTGTCGAGCATCTGTAATTATTAGTAACCATCAAAAACATACTAAGTTTCTCCATAATCTCCTCATCGGTCATCTTGCCCTTGGCGCCCTTCTTCTGTTTGTCTGCAGATTTGGATCCATCTGTGTCCACAGCGGCAGCAGGTGCAGGAATGGGATCGATGACTGAACGAGTGTATACCTATCCAGACAACAAAGACCGCAACATGGCGATCACTCAAAAACCATGAAGTACAAACTGAAAAAAGAATGAAAACTACTGCCTAAATAAAAATTATGAATCTATATAAACATAATATGATAGAAACTGTGATGAGACTGCAAAGTTCCTGTCCACTCACAGAAATGGTATGATTCGGACGTGGTGCTACAATTGGGGGTGGGGCGTCATCATCGTCATCATCATCAGGGTCCTTGACTGGTGATTGCTCTGAACCTTTTTTTGCTGGTGGTCCATCTTTATCTGAAATCAAGGGGAACAAATTCAGGAGAGGATAAACACGAATACAGTTGGAGTGGGCGTATGTTCATGCACTCATATACCTGTAAAACTGAGGTATTTCTGCCTGCTGTTGCCTGTGGAGTCGTAGAATTTGAGCACATCCAGCACAGCCTGAGGGTTTTTCTTCTGCTCAGATTTCGTGATGTTGGAGGTCTGCAGCAGCCGAGCCCACTGCTCTGGCATGCCCTGAGACAGAGAATGCGAAAAGAAAGTGAGAAAGGGCCCATCTAACACTTTGATTAATTAAAATTCAAGAGGCAAATCAAATCAGTGGACTATGACAGACATGAGACGAATGGTCACACAATTCAATCTAGGCAATTGAATTGTAAATTCCTTCCAGCATTTGATGGATTAAGACAGGTCAGGGGCAGCATGGGTAAATTGCACCAGAGGAATATTTGAGTATGTTTCACTCACGGTAAACTCCCCCGTGACAGAATCGAAGCCCACATGTATGGTGTGCTCAAAGTCTGAAGGGTTAGAAATCTCTGGACGCTCCTTATCCTTTTCTTTTTTCCGTCCTTCAACAGAAAAGATGGTTGTGGTTTGATTCTGGTTACTGGCAAAATGACAGATTCCAGTGGACAATTTTACAATAAATGAACCCAAGTTCGGGATGAGGCTTCGTGTACAAAAATGTGATCAATTACAACATACAAAGAACAATTATAAAGGAATGTGCCGAGTTCAATACAAGTTGAACTCTATTGTCACCATTTGTGGAAACAATTTGTGCTGCTGACCACATAAAATACTTGGCAGTCAGTTTTTTCCTTAAAAAAAGAAGCAAATATTTGGGTCATAGCATGGCATTAACAATGAAAGTACACAGTCTTCAAGTAAGCGCCGGTGGTTACAAAACCCCTGTGTATAGACAAGTGTTACAGTAAAGAACACTAAGATCAGCATTCCCGTCTGTGTGTGGTTTGAGATAAGGCATAAAGGCAATATAATAACGCACCCTGACTCAACAAACCGATCTGTGGAAATGAGCCAGACAGGGTCATAAAATGTGTATGAAAGTGTCAGTTCAGTCCAGATGCAAGTTAACTTGCTAAATTTGGATATTATATGCATATGGTAGTAAATTCTTGTGGGAAAAAAAGAACATGGAAAACTGTACTTCTAGAAAATGAACAGAAAGCAAGCTTCTTGACAGCTGTGGAACACCACAGCTTCCCTTTGGATTGTTTGCTTTTCAAATTAAATGACAAAAATTAATTATCACAAGGTAAGACTTGACGATATTGTCAATGTTTGTTGTTCATTTATATAACAGCACTTTTCCAATGGGTGACGAATACGTGTGAATTTAGATGCTTCACATATAATAACGCTGGCTTGGTGTGGTTATATTATAGGCCTATATTTGCTGCTGCAGCACATATTGATAGTGAATGAATGAGGAATAAATAGTAAAATGTGCTGTTACATGCTGTCCTGTGGGGTGTGCAATGACATGTGTTTTTCATGAGTCTCTGTCTTCAAGTCCAAGTAAAGTCTCGAGTCAATTGTTCACGAGTCCAAATCAAGTAATTTTTTGGCGACTTAAAGGCACAAAATATAAGAGTTTTGGATAAAAATATCCCAAAAACACACAAAAAAGTTGATTTGAAATTATATGTATTGTGAAATACACTACACAAATAAATATAAAATTAAATTGTTTTGACCAAGTAAAACATGAGTAATTCAGCATTTGTGGCTGTTTCATTAGAATGATAAAAAAAGAACGTGAATTTAAGTGATCGAACATAAGTTCAAGTTCAGTTAAATAAATTCAATAATATTCCAATATTTCATTAAAATATTCACTAAAAATAAATTTGCTGAGAAAAGCCCACAATAAATCTTTAAATTGGAAATTTGTATACAGGTTGGGACAGTTAAAAATAAATAAAAAATAATTAACTAATTAACTAAATTAAATTGAAACCTCATGACATGCTTAAGGATATATTTTTCCACAGATAAAAATTAATTACAAGTTCATCTGCTTATAACCACAATACTGCAAAAATGACATGTTTGAATAACAATATAATAAAACAAATAAAGTGCTTTATTAAGTAATTTTTTCATGAGTATTTTCTGTGGTACTCAACACAAATGTTGTTTTGTATTGACCCCATACCTTTCTCTGCTGAGAATATGGAGATGATCTTGTTGCGGGTCTTGTCCCTCTTCTCCTCAGGGACGGTGGGCAGGGGTTTAGAGCTGGGGTTTGTTGACATGTCCTTGATGACGGTGCTAAAGGTGCTGCTCATTCTGACTGGGGGGGCAGGGGGTTTGTCCTCCAGCTCTCCGTTGTCAGACATGACAGGGAAACACACTCAGAGGGGTTATTGGGTTTCAGAGGTCAACCTGCAGAGGGCGGCAGAGAAACAAACATCTTAGCTGATAAAGGAATTGTTGCAAACGGAGAGAATGACAGATAACAGGACATTTGTACGCCTATTTTTGCAAGAGATTTTATCAGGGCACATCAGTTTCATCTGTGAGACTCACTAGCAGAATACAAGCAAAATAAGCAAACCGGCCAAGGCTGGTCGTCCAAATGATGTGCTGCTCAAAATGCACATAAAAACAATGTAACTGAATTTTATTGTACAGACAGACCTTTTATAAAAGCTTTCCTACCACCACAATGGCCACACCAAGAGTCTGCTAAAATAGTGCTGCTAAAGCATAACACTGCTACAAAAACAGACAGTCAACAAGTTAGCAAGGACAGAGAAAGACTGTCTCAAGTTCTGCTAGCTGCCTGTTTTTTGAGAAGTGCAAACAATGTCCACCCCTGTGTGAAAGTCACTGATACTTTTTTTGGAGACTTCACTGTCTAGCAGCTGTGAGCTAGCTTAGCATTGCTATCCTAGAGAGTTCTAGCAAGTCATGAATTCAAATGAAAGTGCTGAGGTTTTCAATTCAAAGTGCAAGTCTGCACAACAGGATGTCTTGCTAAGGATGGCTGTGAGACACAAGCTCAATTCAAAAAGCTAGTGAGCTTTACTACCTTGCTGTCAACGGTCTATGATAGAATCCTAACCAAAATGGGACCTCATAATGATTTGCAGTAATCTACATAGGCAGTAAACACACAAATAGTGCTCATCATGTGAAGTATACGAGAAACTCGACACATGGCAAAAACAAGGAAAAAATAAATACTTTCAGTACTGAATTCAATATATTGTCTATACATTTTTCTTGCCTCAGTCTGCCAGTATTTTCACTGAGGTAGTCACAATGGATTAAGAGTTAGCCTTTTCTGTGAAGGATATGACACAATGCTGATTAGATTTCTTGGGATCTGGAAGCATCATTATGATGCCTTTAAAATTCAGTTTAAATCACCAGATAAAAAAAAAAAGATGTGAATATAACAGTGTGTTTCTCCCTGGCCTGAATCTTTATGTATAAACACTTCAAATTTCTGCTAGTAGGGAAGATAATTTTGTTGAGTAACTTAATAGAAAACCTCATCAGGTGCATGTGGCCTCAAATGGTACAAAGATGTTTTCATCACCAGTCAAGTCTGGTTAGAAATCAGTGCCATCATGCGGCTGTCTGCATCCTCCTCCCCCCCCCCTGTCATCAACATGTCCAAATAAGGTAAAATCCTGTCTCACCTAGTGAGGTCAATACAGCAAATCATGTGCAACTTAACCTCTCTGTAACCACAATCTCTTCCTGTTTGACAGCACAGTTTGACAGTGCATTGTTTTCACACAACAAAGGACTTATACCTGATTGATAACAACTGCAGAAAGACGAAAGAGAATGCGACAAGTTTTTAGGTTTAGGCTAATGAATCTGAGAATGACTCATTTTTATGTTCTAATGAGCGATTGATCCACGCAGCCACGCACGGATTAAACGCATTCGAGTTTGTTCTGAAATGATTGTACCTGAACTATAACAAAAATATTTCTAAAATGAAATGAGAAAAGTGAAACGAAGAGTTGAGAACCATTACACAAGTATTGCATGATCTTAGAGTAACACTTGTGAGCCGGTTCCTGATTCCCTAGAGAAAAAACATGGGCAGAATAAAGATCAGCACAGGGAGAGTGTAAAAATTCTCAGAAGAAAAGTTATCATATACTGTATACATAACGTGCATTGTGACACCAATCTAATGAAAAAAAAAAAAAAACCTATGCAAAACAAAAGCCATGAGCTTGAGATAGAAATCCCTGAATCAATCTGAATGCAGAAAGACACCATAAATACATCAAGTCAAACAGCAAAAGTCTAAATGAATTCAATTCATTGCTTTTGGAGCACGATCAGTTTAAAGAGCTTTTTTTTTTCCAAGCCACCATCATACATTTCAGCTTGTAAGAAGGGGGCATAAATGGACACTAAAACTCAAAAAGATCAACGGAAAAAGGATGTAATTAGATTCCAGTGCCATCACTATAACACCATCTCACCCTGAAGAACCCCGATGGAAAGATCCAGCTTAATGTCCCTGGCTCTGCTCTGGCACACTCCTGAGACATCGAAGGTCTTCTGTATGGTGTCCACAAGTCTCTTTTCTCCCTGTGTTTCCACTAAAGTGAGCCGAGAGAGAGGCGTGTTGATGCAGGCATGCTTCATTCCACAGCAGGATGAAACGCTGCGAGTGCAGTCATGCCTTTGTGCTGCACATTGCTATAGTGATGTTCCACCCTTCAGGCTTGATGGAAGGCCCTACAGCAGAGATATTTGACCGGACATACCTTTACACACCACTGACTCTTGCTTTTAGGAACCACCGCCTTTACACAATCACAAATGAATCAGGATTATGTGAGGTGTTTTAGGAGCTTGAATAGAGAGCACTTTCACCCCCACATACCTATGGAAGAGGATCTAAAAAGAAAGATCTCGTTTAAAACATTCAATATTGAGCAATGCTACACAGACTCTTGCAGATTTCAGTAATACATTTTCCATTTTTCCTCAAGGAATTTTATTTGGTCTTAACTTGCCTTTCAGTAATGACGGTGATTTGGAGATGGGTGTGACTCTCTCCAGTGTTTTACAGGCTCAAAAAAGCACTTCTGCATGGTATATTTCATGAGGTATTTTTTTTCCAACTTTGAGCCAGTGTTTTATGTTTCTGCATCAAAAATGGTTAGTCTAGCGCTTATGAATCTACAGCCTCGAGCTACTGATTCCATAGGATAATCATTTCTGCCAAGCCATACAATCTCAGGGCTCCTTTAAAACAAACTACTTTTCTTCACAAATTACAAAATCATTTGATAAAGAGACGTGATTGAGAAGAGTTCAAGAATGTCTTTGTGAATCTTTGATTGGTCGATTGGTCTGTAAATCGGACTTTAGGGTTGCACTGGGTTTGTTGTTGCATGCAGGAAAAACTGCCATGCACTGTAAAGATGTAGACAAACCACAAAACCAAAGGGGACCAGATTATTGTTGTCACGATTTTTTTTATTTTTTGACATAAGTGCATTCAGGCCATGTCGGAACTTCAGTAATTATGAAATTCCAACTTTTTCGAAAATTTCTTAGAGCTCCGACATGTGCCAACTGATTGCTGCAACGTCAAGCAGAACACTCAAAATAGCAGCGGCTTCAGCAGTAAAATGTAGTTAAGCAGTTATTACACAATATTTATGTTTAATAGATCCTATAATTGACTATTGTATTGTTATACATACAATACAGTTTAATGTAGCAAGCACAGTGTTGAATTATATGTCCTGTTAAATAAACTAGATTCTATACATTTATAAATAAGAAATTTGCATAAACATTACCAACCCCAAACTTTTGAACTACAGTGTATATTGGATATAATATATACAGGTGCTGGTCATATAATTAGTTTATTTCATTCAGTAATTCCATTCAAAAAGTGAAACTTGTATATTATATTCATTCATTACACACAGACTGATATATTGGTAATGCTTATTTCTTTTAATTTTGATGATTAGACCTGACAACTAATGAAAATCCCAAATTCAGTAGGCCTATCTCAGAAAATTAGAATATTACTTAAGACCAAAAACAAAAAAAACGGATTTTTAGAAATGCTGGCCAACTGAAAAGTATGAACATGAAAAGTATGAGCATGTACAGCACTCAATACTTAGTTGGGGCTCCTTTTGCCTGAATTACTGCAGCAATGCGGTGTGGCATGGAGTCGGTCAGTCTGTGGCACTGCTCAGGTGTTATGAGAGCCCAGGTTGCTCTGATAGTGGCCTTCAGCTCTTCTGTTGGGTCTGGCGTATCACATCTTCCTCTTCACAATACCCCATAGATTTTCTATAGGTTTAAGGTCAGGCGAGTTTGCTGGCCAATTAAGAACAGGGATACCATGGTCCTTAATCCAGGTACTGGTAGCTTTGGCACTGTGTGCAGGTTCTGTTGGAAAATGAAATCTGCATCTCCATAAAGTTGGTCAGCAGCAGGAAGCATGAAGTGCTCTAAAACTTCCTGGTAGACGGCTGCGTTGACCTTGAACCTCAGAAAACACAGTGGACCAACACCAGCAGATGACATGGCACCCCAAACCATCACTGACTGTGGAAACTTCACACTGGACTTCAAGTAACGTGGATTCTGTGCCTCTCCTCTCTTCCTCCAGACTCTGGGACCTTGTTGATTTCCAAATGAGATGCAAAATTTGCTCTCATCAGAAGAGAGGACTTTGGTCCACTGTGCTTTATTAAATCCAGAGTCACCGCAGCCGTCTACCAGGACATTTTCAGAGCACTTCATGCTTCCTTCATTTTCCAGCAGGATTTGCACCTGCCCACACTGCCAAAAGAACCAAAACCTGACCATGGTATTACTGTGTGATTTCATGTAATATTCTAATTTTCTGGGATTTTGATTTCGTGGGTTTCATAAGCTATAAGCCATAATCATCAAAATTATAACAAATAAAGGCTTTAGTTTAAATATCTCACTTTGCATGTAATGAGTCTATTTAATATATTAGTTTCACCTGTTAAGTTGAATTCTTGAAATAAATAAACTTTTTGATGATATTCAAATTATTTGACCAGCACCTGTGTGTGTGTGTAGCACCTGTGTGTATTCTCGTTGAGACTTGGGTCTGGGAACCACATGTACATTTTCTCGTATTTGAGGTGTGGTTTACGAATGCCCGGCGCAGTTTATTGGGTGCTAAGAATGACTATCAAATGAGCCTGTACGTAGCTCATAGCCAATCGTTTCCATTATACCAGATGACGTATGTAAAGCTGCTCTTTTTTCAAAATAAACTTGCGTTCTAAACTACTTAGAACAATATCTAAGGCTGCATCAAAAGGTAGCTTCGCGTCTGTTGAATCCATAGATATAAACAAACTGCTTAGTTGTGTCGCATATGACGTCATCGTCTTGCTGCTCCCTCCCCGTTCTGTGATTGGTTCCCTAGATGAGGCGAAAATCTGGTCCATGGTATCCAGACTGCCTTTCAGCGTGAATAAAATCTCGCTGCGCAAAGGCAGTATGGGGAAACCCAGGCTAGTGTGTGTGTGTATATATGTGTATATATATATATATATATATATATATATATATATATATAAGTAACAGCATTCCAATAGCTCAAAACAAAGATCTTGGTGCTATGGATTTGACATGGATTTGATTTCCAGGGAACACATGAACCCGTTACCAATACAAATGCAAACCTTAAAATGTAGCGCAAGTTCTGTTAGATAAAAGCATCTGCCAAATGTACAGCAATATCACAGAAAGTTGCACGTTGTTACAAATGACAAGATTTTCTCCAATTACATGGCATTATAAAGATACTCCTGTTCCATCTACGGCATGCATAAGTATGAATTCAGCCAAAGGCGGCAAGCTGTCCTCTCAGTTTGTGTGACGAAAAGGGGAAGTGAGAGGAAAATGCCAGAAAAAGCTCATGGGAAGCGGGACTGTGGACATTCCCGTCTGCTCCCCTGAGCCTCTTTGATTTGAGCCGTGCCAGCTCTAAACTAACGAGCATATTTGTTTTTCACAGTTGCAGGCTCGCTGGCCAAAAGTAAACATAAGGTATCAGTGACTATGCATGCAATGTGGGTCAGACTCGGACTCCTCCATATAAATGCAAGAACATCCCTATTCACTAATCACCGCTAAACCAACAGACATGATGCACTGATACAAGTTCAGTGACTTCACTATCACATATAATTTCTGATGCATTTTTTCCAATTCACAAAATTCTAGCTATGTTACCTCTGATAGTGCTGATTACAATCTTCAAGCACTAGACTAGTCACTGAAGACAAAAAACCAACAGCAGAGTGCCTCCACTTCCTATTACTCACATCCCCTCAGTTTCTGATTGGTGGATGGATAACAAGCATTTCCTGATCTTACTAGCCCCGACCACTATAGGACACACACTTGCACTTCATCTGACCAACTGGACCAAAACAAAGATATCAGAGCACGCCTCTCTTTTACAGATGTGTGGTTGTGTAGAGGAACTGTTTACAGGAAGACAGAGCAAGGGCCTTTTGTATTTGCAGCTTCTATAAAAGGAAATACTGAGCAAGACTTCCTGAAACAAGCCTGGCTGCCATCCTCCTCCCAGACTATTGGAGAATCAAGGCATGAATTGGTCCAGAGAGAAGAAACATGCTTTCTAACCACCAAATTATTGCTTGTCATCAATTCAATTAAAATTACGTCATAAAATGCTCTTTATTTCTTCTGTGGAACACAAAAAGAGATGTTAGGCAGAATTATCTAAGGGAACTATCAGCCTCAGTCAGTAATTGTTTGCCTCTTTTCCCATACAACGAAGGTGCATGGTGACTTACATGGTGCTATTTTGCCCACACATCTACTTAATGTTACATGAAGAAAATATAATCATCGCATGACAATCATGCTAAAACATGATAGAAATGCCATTAAAAAGATGAGACGTAAGTGTCACACATATCTATATTTGACTCACACATGCGCATTTCAACAGACACTAATAAAACTACAACTAATGTGTAAATAAAAAAAATGTCAGAGCTTTCTGGAAAAAAGGCTTGCTTCACTTTGATTCTGTTGACTATTATCCACTTGATTTAATTCATATTACTTTGTGGGAGGAAACAAGCCAGAATACATCTAATCGGAGAAGCAAACAGCCCTGCATTATCAAAAACAAGACTGTCAATGAGTTATCAAAACAAAGGCGCAATGATAAACCATCAATAAATATCATACTTTTTAAATCTCAAGTGATCTGCGTACTGCTGGCAGAGCAAATATCAGGATTAGACTAGTTTAGCATTTTCAACTCACCAGAACTCCCGCAAACCTCTTCAAAGTTTTAGCTCCGCCTTTTCACGTTCATAAATGTATTTCGCTGCAAGTATAATGAGAATATCTCCCTAGAGATTATGATTTTGGACGCCGTGTCGACGTGCTTGTAAGGTTTTTTTTTAGTTAACTACTTCTCTTGGACCCGGGATCTGTCTGCTATGGCGGAGGGGAAGCGGAACTGTCGACCCAGCCCAATGTTTGTACTTCACTAAACGTAGCTTTTTCGGTTGGAGAGTTTTTAAACTAATCTATTATTCATAAAAATCGAAATATTCTCTTTTTTAATTGCGCGGAATGTTGATTGTAATAAGAAGTTTTCTGCAACCTCAAAACTACTACTGTTTGCAAATGGGTTCCTTCCATGAGTTCCGACAACTGTTGCATGACGGGAAATGTAGTTTAGATCTTATTGCACTGCGCTAAGGTGGCGTACTCTAAAACTACATTTCCCTACACTGATCCGATTCTGCCAAATTATTTATTTCTACGATTCACCGGTATGCCAACGTAAGCGTTTCATTTTAAGTCCTACGAGTCAGGCGTTATTTAAAACTTTAACTTTTAAATAGATGGTACGATACAAGAGTAAATGGCTTAGACAAGACATAAAAAGTAACAATGGTGAGCGTCATCATAAATAAACTTTATTTTTAAAGCTATGAAAAAGAGATCCAAACCCTCTGCTGGCAGCAACTGGAAAATACATTTTATTCTTCCCCGTTGTAACATTCATGGTCATCTACTACAGCAAAGAAGAAAGGCACTGATACAAAAAGTAAATTGATTTCCACTGATTAGGATATTAACCAAGAAAAGGACTGGATATTTTATTTCCGGATACACTGTAATATGCTATTTTTTTCTCATATCTTGGGTACATCTGGGACAGTACCTGTAATTAGAGAACAAAATATTTGAATACTGCAATATTAACGACAAAGAGATGTCACTCATTATGTGGAGTGTGCAAATAAAAGTAGTACAAAATAAGGGGAATTAGCTCACCATTTTCCCTTTGGTTTGGTTGCTAGGCCGACACAGGCAAAGTGAAACCATTCTATTGGACACTGTTAAAAGAGAAGACACCCTTTTGAAAAGTATTTTACGTAATCAACAATAATATGATGACTTCTGTTATTCACAACAATGTATATCCATCATTCATGATGCATAAATTATATATAACACATTATTACTCACATCAGAATTGTCACATCCAATCATTTCTCCATATGATACTTGACTACACAAACAATATGTGGGTTCATTAGGGTCCACTGGCATATCCAGGACATCTGATGGATGCATGGCGAGCAGAGATTCACTTATGTTGGAACTAGTGAGAGAAAAGACACAAAGAAAGAGTTGAATACAAAGCCTTATAATAATAATATAATTTTGCATCAGTACAATGCATCCATATAAAATCACTGTTACCCAGTTTTAATTTTTTTCTGCTTGGGTGAGTCTTGATCTGATCCTTTCTTGTCTCTTCCATTAGATCCCTTCTTGTCTTTTACATTCTTATCCTCTGAAACAACAAATGAGTCTGTTTAGTCTTACCCTAAATTACAGCAAAATGGATTAAATGGGTATTATTTGTGTACATAAACATACATATATTCTGAACAAAAATACTTACTTCGAGATTGCTTTTCATCAGAGCTATCCGGGCTACCTGAGTCCAGTTTTTCCTGCAGATCGTTCTCGAAGCGTGCTAGATCAGCATCCAACCGCCGAATGTGTTTATCCACCTGTAAATACAAGCAGACTTGTTTTTGCTTGATGCATGAAGTAGGACAAGCAAATATAAAACGGAGGACTCTGGATCTCACCATTTCATATATCTGCATTGCAAGCTGAACTTTGTCATCGCTGTACTCTTTGCATTTGCCATAGGCATTTTCAATCTTCTTTAAATGCTGGACACGCTCCTCGGATGGCATATTTCTAACATTCCCAATATACTCAGAAGCTAGTTCACTTATCTCTGCTTTTTTCTCTGTGAAAAAAAAGTAAGAATGATTAGAGAACATTAAAAAAATTATTTCACTGTAATGAGTATTTGTGATACTGATCCAAACATTAATACCTTCAGTTCTATTATCCAAATCCCCCATTAATGAAAAGTTTCTCTGCAACTCGCAGGGAAGTCCCTCGATACCTGGAATGAATGATTATAATTAAAAATCACGCAAACTGTGTTTACATGGCAGGTAAAGCACCAACATGCACGAAACTGCAACGGTTAGTTAACTTTACTGACCAAGCGTATTTCTAGATGCACAACATTATGCAGTCACACAGTCAAGTATACTTCAGCAGTTTATCACATACGACTGATACATTTGTAATGTTGAAACACAATAACTCCTCAACTCAGAAGTGCTGCATCAGTTTGAGTTGATTACATTGACAGATTACTTGACAGTAATTAAAACGTGGCAACAAGTTTAGAAGATTATAATTTAAGAAACTTACTGTCTAAATAGTGTTCTAAATACATTCCTTTCGCCATTTTTGTTGGTATGGGCTTTGTACTGAAGGCGTGTACGATGGTTTATTTAGCGCGCGCTGAATTTCCTTTCCTGAAGTCGCTGTGCAGAATATTAGATTCTTATATGAAATTGATCAACCACACTGATATTACGTAAACAGATAAGACTGTCCATGTGGTTTGGAGCTCATATATTGTAGCGTAACATCTTCATCTGCACTACATCAAGTAACAACTTGCTCTAGATCGCCCTCTACTGCAGTGGAGTTTTGTTTCGGTTTGGTCGCTGCTTCTCTCTCTGAAGAAATAAATTAAATATTTTGGTGGTGGGTATTATACAAATTTAATTTGGTTTCTTAATATTAACTGCGACCTTATGTATTTTCTATCATTCTTAAAAAGTGAGGGACAAGAGTCAAGACAACGTGATGATAACAGTTAGTTTGTCCAGATCTCACCACAAGGTGGCAGTGTCGTCTTAGGAATCAAGTCCAAATAGCCTACAAAGTAGCCTGTTATCCTCATATAGTGGAATAGCCTACAATAGATGGTTTAACTACTGAATTTGTTCTTTATTTTCTCTGTATGAAAACAGCACATGTTATGAACATTGGACATGGTGGAATGGCTGTCTAATGGAGTTAAGTGATATACCAGAGGCCTGAAGTCATCCTCAGCATTGTTGCTCTGAGACACACTGTGACCAAATCACATTCAACCCTAATGCAAAAACACTACAGATGTTGGGCTGCAACACCATATTTTTTAAATAGAGTAAGATTTCGGGCTAAAAGAAAAAGGGATAAAAACGATTTAGCCTATTGGACTAGAAATTCCACCATTATTAATGGCATGCAATGGAATACAATTAGACCTACCTTTAAATCAAGGAATGTGCTTAAATTGTGTATTTGAAGCAAGACCAATGGTAATAATATTGTTATTGTTGAAAAATAATATGAGAATAATACAAGAAACAGTGTAAACCCTATGAGGCAATAAGGAAAGTCTATATGTCAATGACTCCTCCCAGGTTTTGTATAAAATTTCTAAGTGATGGAAGCAGTAACAAGACCTACCATAGGTGTTTAAGGTCCTATCTAGTGAATATCTCTATTATTTTGCATATATTTAACACTGCAATTATGGCATTGTGCTACAGTAATATACTTTTTGTGACAGCATTTATCCTAGGTATGCATTTGGACTTTCTTTCTTGGACTTTTTTTATTCATAAAGTTAATATGTTTTTGTGGACCGACAATGATTTATGTTTTATTGTACAGGATGCTCAGCACAGGACAATGTAATACAGTACAAGCAAGTTATGACAGCTTTTGAAGATGGGACAGCCACTCTCGACTGCACTTACAAAGCAACCAGCACTCAGTATCCAAATCTCTTCTGGTACCAACAGAAGACAAACGGATCCCCAAAATACATGCTGATGAGACTTTCTGGATCGAGCAACAATGATGAAGAGTTCAAGCGGAGATTTAATGCAGATCTCAACACATCTGCATTAACAGTTCCTCTGACAATCAAGGATGTGCATGTGTCTGACTCTGCCGTGTATTACTGTGCTCTGCAGCCCACAGTGAGAAAACTGAAGTCAAACCACGTACAAAAACACAAGAGCAGAATCATGCTTATGGTTTAGTCTGTGCTTATTAGATTTAGTAACGTTATCTAAAACAGTCAAATAAAGTCTATGCTGATGATATTCTTTTAGTTATATCATCATCATCATCATCGTCCTCATCATCAATCATTTATAGATAAGCAATACATCGTTAAAGAATGTGTATAGAGTAATACTGTTTTGATATGAAAAATAGAACAGATTTCTGTTTACATTTTTACTTTCAGCAAGGATGCATTAAACTAAATTGATGCATTAAAGTGTGTAACATTTACAGCGGTACAAAACAAATCTTAATAAATACTGTTCTTTTGAATTTCCTATCCATCAAAGTATTCTTAAAATAAAAAGCATCACAGTTTCAGAAATATTACAGCACAACTGTTTCAACATTGATAATAATAATAATGATTCTTGAGCAGCAAAGCAGAATATTAGAATAATTTCTGAAGGATCATGTGACACTGAAGACTGCAATGGCTGAGCATAAGAGGCTTCTTTCAAAAACATTTAAAAATCTTACTGACCACTAACTTTTGAACGGTATGTAGTTATGGAATCATATAGTAGATGCATTTATTGCACACAGAAAACATGTGTGATTTGGCTCTTTCTCTTGTTCCCCAAGTGTGAATATAGACATGATGTTGCTCAGAGAGGAGGGACTCAGAGTTCACAGATCTGACATGATCTCTGAAAGAGACTGAGGATGAAGCGATTCAGTCTGACTCTTCTCACAGTGAACACTTGTACAATGGATATTCATTCAGTTATTCTGTTCTGTGCCTCAGCAGGTGTGTATTTGATTGATTTATTGATTGATTGATTGATTGATTGTTTACAAATAAATCTTTCCATTAAGCAACCCATTCCTCTTCTGTTTCAGCTGCTGTCTTTGGAAATACCATCAAACCAGACAAAACATATGCTGGTGCTGATGAGGGACAAACTGTTAAGTTGTCCTGTAGTTATTCCTCCACTGGGGTTACAGATTATCTCTTCTGGTATCGTCAGAATGGAAGATCAAAACCTGAATTTCTTGTTTCCACCCACAGTGCTGCAAAAGAGCCTCATGTATCTGATGTAGATTCAAGACTCTCTGTTAATGTAACAAAAAAGGAACAAACCCATGTGGATCTGGAGATCTCCTCTGCTGCAGTATCAGACTCTGCTGTGTATTACTGCGCTCTGAGGCCCACAGTCACAGGAAACACAGAAACACAGTACAAAAACCTTTCATAATGCATAGACACAGAGACAAAGACTAATCAATATGACATTAAAAAGTGAACAAAGCATCCTAAATATTGTTACATTATTACATTAAATCCATACAAAAGTGGAATAATAGTTTCAATGCATTATCACATGTAACAGATTGTGCAGGTACAATTTGCCACTAAGCATCAGTGTTCTCAGACATTACAACAATGAACAACAGAATTCATAATATTTCAACAACATTTTAAACGGATAGTTCACTTTAAAATGAAAATTCAGTCATCATTTACTCACCCTCAAGTTGTTTCAAACCTGTATGAATTTCTTTCTTCTGCTGAACACAAAGAAAGATATTTAGAAAAATGTCAGTAACCAAACAGTTAACTGGTCCCATTGACTTCCATAGTAGGAAAAAAATACTATGGAAGTCAATGAATGGTGAGTCATCAATGGTGGGGAAAAGAATAATTAAAGCAGCAGGAAGTTCAGTGAGGAGGAAGTTCCTGTGTGTGTTTCTGTGTGATCTTCAGTGACTTACAGCTCAGAGAACTGAGAGCCTCAACAGAGAACTGATCTGATCTGATTCAACATGGACAGATGCCTCACACTTATTCTCATTGTGGGAACAGGTACATGACTTATTGAAACTCTGTGCATAAATAATTACAGTGTGTTTTATAACCTCAAACACCATATTTATTGATTTTTGTGTGTAAAAAGTGCTGTGAAATGTGTTTGCCATAGTTTTGGTCAATCTTGCTTTAACAAATCAAAAATCTATGATCTTATTGTTGACAGGTTTGGTGACTGGAGACAACATTGAGCCAGATAAAGAGACAGAAAAAATCTCTAAAGAAAGAGAAAATGTCAAGCTGAGCTGCTCATATAGTACAAGTAGTGATTATGTTTATCTTTACTGGTACAGACAGTGTCTAAACAAAGAACAGCAATACTTATTATACAAAAATGCACGGTTGGGGAATGGTGAACACACCTCTGATGATCGGTTTCAGTCGACTACATCACGAACATCCACTGAACTCACTATTACTGATGTACGTCTGTCAGATTCAGCTCTCTATTATTGTGCTCTGAGAGTTGTAGCCCAGTGATACAAAACATGAAACATGTCGTACAAAAACCTGACGCTATTTTCACTTTGATCTTATCTAATAAAAACCACAATCACAACCACAATATTCAGCATGAATGTACACAACATGTGATAAAAAGATGGTAACACCTGTGTTGAGGGCTGTTATAAAACGTCAGAGAAACACTAACAATAAGTTAAGACATCATTTTAGTTCCTTTTATGCACAGTCTCAAAGCACCCTAATTAATTATAACATTTCAATTATCATTAATTAATTATTAATAATTAGTCTTTTTCCATTAAATTATTATTATTTTAATGTGGAAAATGTTAAAAATGCAGGCAGAAAATGAATTTTGATTTCATGAGCAGAAAAGTATTTATTTGTCCACCACAAGAAAGGAAGAAATAAACTATGAGTCAAATGAGAGGGAGGAGTCAAAGAAACCTCCTCAAGCAGACACTAGTGTAGATCAAGTGCTCTTGCTCATTACTGTATTTACAGTTATTGTATCACAGACTAGATCAGGGGTGAGAATAAGATCTAGATTTAAATGAGACTGAATTAAAATCAGATCACACAGATGACACACTGGATTCAAAAAATTATCTTTGTTTTCATATATGCCTGGGGTAAGTGTTTTGTGATTAATTCTGTTTAATTCTCTTCCAAGTTATTCTGAATGTTAATTATATTTCTTTCCTGATGTTGTTCATGATTTGGTTTTACAGGAATAGAATCGCAGTAGAATGTTGAGCAGAATGTAAGAGTTCAAACTGCTTATGAAAGTGGAGCTGTAATAATCAACTGTACATATCAAACCCAGTTCTCGCCGACACTCTTTTGGTACCAGCAAAAAGTAAACGGTGTTCCTAAATATATGCTGAACAGAGTTGGTAAAACTGGAGATGAAGACAAAGAGTTCAAAGACAGATTTAATGCACATATCGACACATCTTCAAAATCATTTCCTTTGATGATCCAGGATGTGAGTGTGTCTGACTCTGCTGTGTACTACTGTGCTCTGAGGCCCACTGTGACTCAAACACACTCAACGCTCACACAAAAACCTTCATATAGAACTATATTGTCATTGTGCAGTAGCTACAGGGAGCCAGTAGAGGGAGATCAGCATCATTTGCGGATATGTTGGCGCTGAGATCTTACTCTCTGTCACTTATTATAAAAACCACACACTGAGTGCAACCAAACTTCTTCTGTCTCATTAAGAACTAGACAGTATAAATAAATGCATGCGTCCCACTTGAAGATTTTTTAGTTATTCATCAGAATCTGTAAACAACGTTCACGAGTTCACTTGCCCATCCAGCCCGAAATAAAGGTAAACAGCTGGACGGCTGGTGCGATGATTGACAGGACAGAATGATCAGGCTCCCCCAAAACGTACATTTAGACCCTCATTATAAACATGTGGCTAAGTCCAACAGCTTTATCTCTACCTTTCTTTCCATGTGCTCTTCAAAATTTGTTAAAATACCACATGCTTATGCAACTAAACAAAGCGGTGTTCTCAGGCAAACACAGGTGTTCAATTGTTTTCTTAATGTCTTGAACATGAATAGATTTCATGTTTAAGAGATGTAGAGAAACTTGGAAAATTAACATTTAATTTAATACAACAAACATTTTCAGAATAACTGTTGTCTTTTTTAAAATCTCAAATGTATCGTTTTCTGATTCATCAAATGCAATGGGAACTGAGAGAAACTGCACTGTTAGAAATTTCTTGTAATTTTTACAGGAAATTCCTGGCTAATAGTTGCCGTGAATTTACTGTAAACAGTATACAGGACTGTTATTGTAAAATAATTACAACAAGGTACTGAATTTCCTGTAATTTCACAGGATAGAATACTGTAAATATTACAGCAAAATTTTATATTTACGGCAACTCAGTAGCCAGGAATTTCCTGTAATTTTAGAGATTTCCTGTAAATTCACAGAACAGAATATTGTAAATATTACAATTAAATGTTGTAACTTGGATAAATGTCCTCTTTCAGACTTCTGCAAAGAAAAACAAAACACTTAGTATTTTTTTAAATATTTTTTTATTTTCTCTTAAAACTGACGAGAAAACAAACAATCCATTACTGTACATTACAGTAAAACTCTAATGCCTCGTTTTTCTCTGCCTTGCTGCCCGTCTGGGGATTTATGCCGCAAAAGGCTCTGAAAACAGGGGAAAAAAACACACTTATCAGGTAACATTTAAGACTTGATATGACATGGTCATAACCATGACATGAAACATTAAGGGATCTTTATGAATGAATGAGTGCTTGTGTGTGTGTGTGTGTGTGTGTGTGTGAGACAGAGTCATCGTGGGCTATATGAGTATGTGTGTGTCTGTGGCTTGGCACGATCGATGCAAGGGTCTGCGATGCGAGTGCAAAATTCAAGCAATCACTGTTCAGTAAAACCTTTCAGTAAAATCTGATCACTCAAAATGCGAAGTAGGTAATATGTTTCTGTATTAAGTGGGCCGAGGTGACTTACTGACATCCCTAACTCTAACAAAAAATGTCAATTACAGAAAAGTTATAAACATTGATTAAGATCCCTTAATATATCAAGTCATTGCTTATGGAGGTATATTTGATTCAAATCAACTGAACACCTGTGACAGTGCGATTTGTAGTTGTAGAGAATAGCCACACATGTGTATCAGTAAATTTGAAGTCATAGAGAGAAATTATTTAATGAGTTGCAAACTTGTAGACTTTTTTTTCTCTCCCACAAACACAACACAGTTACACCTTCTCAAATTCTTCATTGCAGGTTCACAAATCCTATTCTACAAATCACAAATTAAGAAACTCGTACGCTCACATTTTTAATACAATCGCTGTAGTGAATATGGTGCACAACGCATTCACACACCCGCATCAAGAAATGTGAAGTCGTGGAGAAATTTTGCACATCCACAAATCAGTATGTGAACTCATCCAATGAGTTGCACACTAGAAGAATATTTCTTGTATGTTTCTAGCACAAACACAAGTACATAACTACAGCTGCTTGAATCTGCTGCAACGAATCTCAAACACTGTTACAAAAGGTAAAAATAGTTTCAGCGCGAACTTGATATACAATTGTGCATCATTTAATTTCATAAAAGTATATGAGCTTTATGAAATGATGCACAATTGTATTTTAAGTTCGCGCTGAAACTATATTTACCTTTTTTGAAATAATCCATTAATAAACCTGCTGAGAAACGATCGCGTGAACTAAAATGAGCAGTTAGACATGCGCATGCTCTGGAAACTCATGAATATTAATGTAGGCTCCGCCAAGTGCCTCTACAGATGCACAACACACTTTTGAACCAAATATCATGGTGCAAAATGGAGAGCGCGCAAAACTTGTCACTTGAAAGCGAAAAACAGTGTTTGAGATTCGTTGCAGCAGATTCAAGCAGCTGTAGTTATGTACTTGTGTTTGTGCTAGAAACATACAAGAAATATTCTTCTAGTGTGCAACTCATTGGATGAGTTCACATACTGATTTGTGGATGTGCAAAATTTCTCCACGACTTCACATTTCTTGATGCGGGTGTGTGAATGCGTTGTGCACCATATTCACTACAGCGATTGTATTAAAAATGTGAGCGTACGAGTTTCTTAATTTGTGATTTGTAGAATAGGATTTGTGAACCTGCAATGAAGAATTTGAGAAGGTGTAACTGTGTTGTGTTTGTGGGAGAGAAAAAAAAGTCTACAAGTTTGCAACTCATTAAATAATTTCTCTCTATGACTTCAAATTTACTGATACACATGTGTGGCTATTCTCTACAACTACAAATCGCACTGTCACAGGCGTTCAGTTGATTTGAATCAAATATACCTCCATAATTGCTATGATCGTTTTCATGACAGTGCCATGTTTAAACTCACCTCTGAATTCAAATGTGCTTGCGGCTTCTGTGGGGCCCCCATCACACCATGCTCCTTCCATGGACATAATCCACGTCTGCGCCGCGCAGTATCTCCTGAAACCCATTAACAATATGATAACTAAAAGCTGCACAACACACTATTGCCACCTAACATGAATTCATTAATGTTCAAGTGGAGAAAGACTCGCACACCTCTACTTGAACATTATTATCTCATTAAACCCCCGCACCCTCCATCAACAACTCAAATAAAGACATTTTTAAACCGAAAAATTGCTTTAAAACATCAAAAATGACGTTCGAATATTCCCTCTAAAAAACAATCAAACATATATTCGAACATTTGGTTGGGCATTTTGTCAATGACGCGCATTACGTCAATAACAGGGCAAATTAATACAAAGAGACATAACTACTTGTATAGGTAGTTTATTTAAGTTTAACCCTATTTGACAACGTATTACCTACACAAAAACAAGCAAATCAACTAATGGCTAAGACCGCAGAGCATCTCACTCTCGCTCGCTGGCACTCTCTCTCTCGCCCTCACCGCTCTCTGTGCATAGCAGCTAACGTTAACGGTTTAAACTAACAACAACAACAATAAACAAATGTTGAATGCTGATCAAGAGTTTTGTGCAAGCAATTTAAGGGCGCGACTCTTGTCCCAAATATAGCAGGCTTCATTCAGTGATTGAAACAAATATTATTAACATTAATTGAAGTTTTACAGTATATAGAACCGACATTGAACGCTCCGAGCGAGCTGTGCTGTGCTAACTTAACGTTAAACATGAAACTTTTCCTTGACGTGAAACGGTAACGTTAAATAATCAAACCAGTGGGAGCCTGCAGTGCATGAAAGTGCTGTATCTAACCTAAGTTACCTTATTCATGCAATATCCCAGGCAGCGTGCCCATTCGGAAAGCAGACAGCCGCGCCTCTGCTAAGTTACCACGGCGTGTTTTTCCACATTCGAATATTAATTTTCACCTTCGAAATTCTGTTTTTAAAACTATTCGAATTTAGAATATTCGTTGACAGCCCTAAATGACAGTCGAGCTAGCTAGCCAATCCATCCAAACAGTGAAAGAACCACGTTGACGTTAACGTTACTTCAGGCAGATTAAAAATAGCATTCATTTGTGATGAACAAGATAACGCTAACGTTAGCAACTACCAGTAACGTAACGTTACATACCTGATTTCAATGGACTGATGGAGGAAGAGACGCGTTAATAACGTTAGCTAACTTATCATAAAAGCACCTATTTCTGCCCATGCCCTATTTCAGCTGTTTTCAGCCTAACGTATAACTTACAGCTGACTTTATGTTAGCTAATCAAAGCAGACAAAACCGTCACCATCCACTCAGATATGCAGAACTAATAACGTTATATCTATGATATAAAAATACATAGGGTAACAGTAACGTGAAGTTAACTTACCTTCGTCCCAGAATGTTTGCTGCTTCTTTTTTCGTCTTCTTGAATGATGGTGGCTTAGTCCCAGAATGTTCGTTTAGAACTAACCGCCTAAAAATTCAAAATTCAGTCCGCGGTGAACCCATGATGCAACGCGGTGGCTGTAAAATCATTGTAAAACTCCGCGTGTACAGTGTAGTTACAATAAAAATACAGGACTGTCCAATAATTTCCCATGATGCATTGCCGTTTACAGTAAAAACACAAATACAATACATTGTTGTAATATTTACTGTAGAAATTACATCAATTGCTAACAGTGTGGGACTAACCAAACAGCAGGATAAATGCTTTTGCAGGTTTATTACATGCCTAGACTAAATTGCAATATAACATAAAACACGAACATGAGTGTAATTGGCTTCTGTTTTTGTTACTCGGTGTGATTGACACGGCTCAAAAGGAGAGAATTCACAGATCTGACATGATGTGATTATGCCTGACAGAGTCAGACTCTTAACTCACAATAATCTACCGTGTATACTTTTAGATTATTAAAATTATACACGCAAAAGAAGCTCAGGTGTCTGATGTAGATCCAAGGTCAGAAATGAAGAAAAAAAGAAGATATGACCGTCACTTACAGTATTACGTCAGAGAATGGGAGCAATGAATACAATGAATTTGTGAGGCAATATGAAACATGGGTTACATTAAATCCCTATGATACTGCCCTTTAGTTCACATGAAATTTAGAATATCCATTCAAAAACTGTCACATGTAACAACTATTAAACATCTCAAATTATCAGCAGCAGAAAACAGAACAACCATCCAAACGCAACGACGACAAACAACTAACGAACTAACGAAATAATGATGAAGCGGTGACAGCAATAAAAACACACAGGGAAACATGAACTGAACAGTGAGAAACAGACAATGAACAGAACTGATCAAAAACAAACTCTAAACATGAACAAACAAACAGAAAACATGACAACAGGATGGCAGAGTACACACGTTCACAATATTTAACTTTAGACAAAATAAGTTGATATTGTGCTTAATGTTTGCAGATGTGATGGCTGTGGATAAAATTGGGCCAAACTGAGGGACCAATATCATCAAAACAGAAGGAGAGTCTGTAACGCTGAGCTGCTCATGTGATTCAGACAGCGAATATTGTCACGGTGTGGGTTTTGTGTCTTGTTCCTTGTTCTTGTCTGTCATGTGATTCACTGTTTGCCATGTGTCTTGTTAATTGTCTGATCATTGTTCACAGGTGTTTCTGATTTTCCACGCCCCCTTGTTATCTTGTCTAGCTCGTTTATCCCTTGTATTTAATCCTTGTGTTTCAGCCCTGTCTTTGTGAGTTCTTGTTTGACTGTTTATATATCTAGAGTTATGCCGTTGTTCGGTTGGTCTGTCCCTGTCCTAGTTTGTTCAAGTTTAGTATCTAATTAATAGTGTGCTGCAACTGGATCTTGTTTCATCTGTGCTTCAACCAACATACACCTCAATGTAACAAATATGTCTGTACTCGATCAAGTAAACAGAGCTCGATCAAGCATTAAGGCACAGCTCTGATCCCCGATTTCTGTCAAGTACTTCTTGCATATTCACCCACCATATTCATCTTCAACTTAAAAGTGAGATCATATCTGAAAACGCCTGCGTGGGGTTGTGGGAAGAAGTGAATAAAAGGTCAAAAAGTTTTTCAAAAAGGTACAATTTCAAGAAACAGTAAAACAGAGTGAACAATTGTAATTATAATACAGGTTCTTTAAGTTGCTGGCTATGTTTCACATCACATGTGACAATTTAAATTGTGTAACACTTGTAAGAAACCAAAAGAGGGCAATATCTCTCAGTATTACACTTAACAGAAGTTTCTTTTAGGTTTCACAAGCTCCTCCTCAGAGTCTTTATGATATTTATGAAAGCAAAACTCTCTCATTGACAGATTTATTTCAACTTCAGTGTCAATTTCAAACAGATCATGAGGTGGATGAGGATTATATTGCTATTTGCACTATTCAGTCTTGGTATGCATTTCTACTGATTTTTAGGCATTTAGATAATTTTGTATAGATTGTTGATATGGATTTTATGATAAACATAAAGCAAAAATATTCTTAAATCCTTACAGAGTGCAGATCAGAAGAGAAAGTTGATCAGCCAGTCAAACGTGTGACTGAAGTTGAAGGAAAATCAGTGACATTAGATTGCACATATACAACAGCTTCAACACAGTCATACCTCTTCTGGTACGTCCAGAGAGCAAATGACATTCCTAAATACATCCTGAGAAGGGACAAGTTGGGAATTGGAGAAAATGGCACTGAGTTCCAAGAGAGATTTTACTCTGAACTTTCATCAAATTAAGTTCCTCTGACGATCAAGGATGTGTGTGTGTCTGACTCTGCTGTGTACTACTGCGCTCTGAAGCCCACTGACAAAACTGAAGTCAAACCACATACAAAAACACTGAGGCATAAACATGTGACATTTAAAAACTGTAATAAAATCATGACGAAAGTAACAGTGAACTACAATTAACTACATTCCTCTGTAAAAAATAATTGTGATTTTAAAGGTAAAAGACTGTAAAACTGCTATGGTGAAAAACTGTTAATTAATTAACAGTTTTCATACTATATACAGTGAAAAACTGTGATAGATTTTATGGAATTTTACAGTAAAAGTTAAATTTACAGTTTTTGGAAGTGAAAAAGAACAAGTCATTGTATAATTTACAGTAAAAAACTGTAAATTGACATTCCCACAATTCCCTGCGTGACATTTCACATTTGATGTATTTTTGTTGAAATAACTGTTTAATCATAGTTTTTATTAGTTTTTTTCTAATCAGTTGTGTACATTACGGTTTTATGTTACATTTAATGTTGTTAAATGAATGTTTATTGCATTTGTAAAATTTAATGCGAGTTACCATGATGGTGTTTAGTGTTTGTGTGAATGAAACTGTGCAGCTTCTATAAAGTAGTAAATTGGTCTACTTGTGGAAAAGCTGATTGTGATGAGCTTTGATTTATCATGAGACTCAACACCACTATGTTTGGAGGTTGTCAGTATTACAATGATACGAAACAGATATTAGTATTTCAGTAGATCAGTAAGTTGACTTTTTATCGGATAATGAAATACATTTTTTTACTGTAAATTTAACTTAAGTCTGTAAATGTCACAGTGTCTGGTTTGTGTATCCCGGGTATCCACTAGAGGTCCTCGTCCCCCACGGTGTCTGTCACATTATGAACTGCATTCCCCACAATCCTTGTCTGCACTAATCACTGTTCACTGCACTCAGCTGTTCCCCGTCATCATTGTTCCCAGCTGTTCCCTGTTTCATTGTTAGTTCTGTGTGTATATATACCCTGTCTGTTTCAGTGTTCGTCACGGAGTCCTTGTTTAATGTCCCCACACTTCCGTTCCTGTTTCTGCCTGTTTCTTGTGTCTTTTGGATTGCTTTACTGGATTTTGACCCTTGCCTGAACTGTTTTGTGAGTACGGATTACCCCTAATAAACCACTGCAATTGGATCTACCTTTTCCTGTGTGTGTGTTCGTGACAGAAGGACTCCGTCACACCTAGATCCAGCATGTGTTCTAACCTCTCTTCCCCAGCCATAGAGCGGGAGAGGAGAGATTTTTTTGAGGGAACCCGTCTAGTTATTTTTCGTGGGACCCGGGGAGGTCGCAGAGTTGGAGGGGGTCGAGAACAAGTTCAACACCACCCTCCACCTTGGCCCCCCTTCGTCCCTGGACTGGTGAGGGACGGATCAGAGCCACCATCTCGCCATCGCGGGCGGAGAAGGGGAAAACATACGTCCGCCCATCCGGAGACTGATCACACCCCGGAGGCCGTCCCCTCCGAGCAGCCCGCTGTCGTCCCGGAGGCCGTCCCCTCCGAGCAGCCCGCTGTCGTCCCGGAGGCCGTCCCCTCCGAGCAGCCCGCTGTCGTCCCGGAGGCCGTCCCCTCCGAGCAGCCCGCTGTCGTCCCGGAGGCCGTCCCCTCCGAGCGGCCCGCTGTCGTCCCGGAGGCCGTCCCCTCCGAGCGGCCCGCTGTCGTCCCGGAGGCCGTCCCCTCCGAGCGGCCCGCTGTCGTCCCGGAGGCCGTCCCCTCCGAGCGGCCCGCTGTCGTCCCGGAGGCCGTCCCCTCCGAGCGGCCCGCTGTCGTCCCGGAGGCCGTCCCCGAACAGCCCGCTGTCGTCCCGGAGGTCGCCCCGGGGCTGTACACCATTAGTCCTGCCACGGCAAGGAGGGCTGTCTTCCTTTTTTATGTGGTGGTTGTACTGCACGCACAGAGGAAGCACATGAGTTCCGCCCGGCCAGAAACTTCTCACGTCACGCCTGCCGAGCCTGAGCTTCGCGTCACGCCTGCCGTGCCGGAACAGCCCGCTGTCGTCCTGGAGGCCGTCCCCGAACAGCCCACCATCAGTCCTGCCACGGCCAAGAGAGCGGTCTTCCTTTGTTATGCGGTGGCGGTACTGCATGCGTGGAGGAGGCACAGGCTGTCTGCCGTTCCAGAGACTGTCCACTTCACGTCTGCTGTTCCAGAGCCGGAGCCAGTGTCTGCTGTTCCAGAGCCGGAGCCAGTGTCTGCTGTTCCAGAGCCGGAGCCAGTGTCTGCTGTTCCAGAGCCGGAGCCAGTGTCTGCTGTTCCAGAGCCGGAGCCAGTGTCTGCTGTTCCAGAGCCGGAGCCAGTGTCTGCTGTTCCAGAGCCGGAGCCAGTGTCTGCTGTTCCAGAGCCGGAGCCAGTGTCTGCTGTTCCAGAGCCGGAGCCAGTGTCTGCTGTTCCAGAGCCGGAGCCAGTGTCTGCTGTTCCAGAGCCGGAGCCAGTGTCTGCTGTTCCAGAGCCGGAGCCAGTGTCTGCTGTTCCAGAGCCGGAGCCAGTGTCTGCTGTTCCAGAGCCGGAGCCAGTGTCTGCTGTTCCAGAGCCGGAGCCAGTGTCTGCTGTTCCAGAGCCGGAGCCAGTGTCTGCTGTTCCAGAGCCGGAGCCAGTGTCTGCTGTTCCAGAGCCGGAGCCAGTGTCTGCTGTTCCAGAGCCGGAGCCAGTGTCTGCTGTTCCAGAGCCGGAGCCAGTGTCTGCTGTTCCAGAGCCGGAGCCAGTGTCTGCTGTTCCAGAGCCGGAGCCAGTGTCTGCTGTTCCAGAGCCGGAGCCAGTGTCTGCTGTTCCAGAGCCGGAGCCAGTGTCTGCTGTTCCAGAGCCGGAGCCAGTGTCTGCTGTTCCAGAGCCGGAGCCAGTGTCTGCTGTTCCAGAGCCGGAGCCAGTGTCTGCTGTTCCAGAGCCGGAGCCAGTGTCTGCTGTTCCAGAGCCGGAGCCAGTGTCTGCTGTTCCAGAGCCGGAGCCAGTGTCTGCTGTTCCAGAGCCGGAGCCAGTGTCTGCTGTTCCAGAGCCGGAGCCAGTGTCTGCTGTTCCAGAGCCGGAGCCAGTGTCTGCTGTTCCAGAGCCGGAGCCAGTGTCTGCTGTTCCAGAGCCGGTGGTGTCTGTGGCAGTTCCTGAGCCGGTGGTGTCTGTGACTGTTCCTGAGCCGGTGGTGTCTGTTGCAGTTCCTGAGCCGGTGGTGTCTGTGACTGTTCCTGAGCCAGGGTCTGTCCCTGTCCCTCCTTGGTCTTCACCGCCATGGCCGCCCGAGTGGTCGTCTTCACCCTGGTCGTCTCCGCCATGGCCGCCCGAGTGGTCGTCTTCACCCTGGTCGTCTCCGCCGTGGCCGCCCGAGGGGTCGTCTCCGCCCTGGCCACCCGATGGACTGTCTGCTTCGCCCTGGCCGCCCGATGGACTGTCTGTTTTGCCCTGGCCGCCGCTTAAGCCGTTCCCCCTTGTTCCTGTTCCCCTCCACGGACCTGGCCCTCCATCCCACCCCCTGATCCTCCACCTTTCCACCTTCCGCCTGTACTCTTGTTTTATTTGTTATGTCTTGGAGCGTCTGGTAGCCGCTCCGTAGGAGGAGGGTTATGTCACAGTGTCTGGTTTGTGTATCCCGGGTATCCACTAGAGGTCCTCGTCCCCCACGGTGTCTGTCACATTATGAACTGCATTCCCCACAATCCTTGTCTGCACTAATCACTGTTCACTGCACTCAGCTGTTCCCCGTCATCATTGTTCCCAGCTGTTCCCTGTTTCATTGTTAGTTCTGTGTGTATATATACCCTGTCTGTTTCAGTGTTCGTCACGGAGTCCTTGTTTAATGTCCCCACACTTCCGTTCCTGTTTCTGCCTGTTTCTTGTGTCTTTTGGATTGCTTTACTGGATTTTGACCCTTGCCTGAACTGTTTTGTGAGTACGGATTACCCCTAATAAACCACTGCAATTGGATCTACCTTTTCCTGTGTGTGTGTTCGTGACAGTAAAACCTGAAATGTTGCTATATACCGTATTTGTTTACAGTGAATTTCTAGCAACCACAGCTACCAGCTTTTTACCGTAAATTTACCGGATATTATTTTTACAGTGTATACAATAGACAACTATCATTATTCCATTCCATGATTTATTTTAATTGAATGATTTTTAATATCATTTCAATCATGCAATCTGTGCAATCTGTGCAAAGTTATTTTCTAGCATATTTTTTATGCTTAAAGGGGTCAAATAATGGTACATGCACTTTTACAAGTTGACTGGACTGAAATGTGTGTTGGCAGTGCCTGTACACAACCATCACATAATGATAAAAATCCATCCAGTGTTTTTTTTTTTTTTAAATCTCCTTATGTTTTCCCCTGTCTCAAATCGAGCCGTCTGACGTCACACGGTCAGACGCCCCTCCCACAATTGTTAATTGACAGCAGCGTTTAAACACAGACCCGCCCTGAGCGAGCTGTCATCATAGTCCGCAATTGTTGATATGCTGGAGCAGAATGTCGTCTAAGTGATTGTGGTGTTCTGTTCTTGGGTGTAATAACGAACACAGCAGTCATTTTGATGTTCCTAAATCCGAACCGCTGAAGACGCAGTGGCTGAGTTTTGTTTTCGAAGGGAATATTCCCCACGATCAACGTCAATGCTTTCATGTTTGCGCGAATCATTTCTCACCAGACTGCTTTATAAACGAGGGCCAGTATAAAGCTGGTTTTGCTAAGAAGCTGCTCCTGAAAAAATAATCTGTACCAACTATTGGTGTTCCTGCTGCACCTCCAGAAGAAGTGAGTGTAAAGTTTTATTCATCACTACATTTACCGAAAAAAAGTTGTTCATGATCATTAGCTGTAACACTGATGGCCAGAAAAATTGTTTCAAATGATGGTATGCTGTTGTGAGCAGAGTCCAAAATAACATTCAAAACGTAACTGTAATGGAAGAAAACTTCAACTAAATACACAAAATATTTTAAATTAAAGGTGTCACCCCCCCACAATTGTAATAACATTTCATTACAATCCTTTCATTCATATATACAAATAAGCACCACAGATCAATTTAGCCTTACTTGTTCAGTACAATATAGTTGTAACATTAGTTCACGTGACTAGATCCTTCTTGTCTTCTTAAAATTCAGTGTCAAATTTAGGTATATAATGTTGCTCCGAGAGGAGAGACTCAGAGTTCACAGATCTGACATGATCTCATCGTGTCTGAAAGAGACTGTGGATGAAATGATTCAGTCTGACTCTTCTCACAGTGAACACTTGTACAATGGATCTTCTTTCAGTTATTCTATTCAGTGCTTCAGCTGGTATGTTACTTTTTTTGTTATGTTCATTTGTTTTTTGTTCGTGTAAAACTTCACTAAAAACTTACAAATGTATCTTTTCTGTTTCAGCTGCTGTGTTCAAGTCCTTCTGGGAAGTTCATACGCACGATGTGGGAAGTCGTGTTTACGACGACCGGTATGTTCAAGTCACTTTCGTCGGAGTAAGATGGCGGAGTACTTTCTCTTAATTAATTACACAAAAATACAGCGAGGTTCTTAAACTCTAGTTCTAGAAAATGAAGAACAAAGATTTGCATAAGGTGTGCTTTGTGTTTTTATGTTTTTAGTTCATTTATGAAGCCACTGCAAACTTTATCGTTACATATTATGGTACTATACGGTTATCCGGACCACACGATGGTCTACCCCTAACCCCGCCCGTCACTGGGGTTAAGACCAATCATACGATGGCCTACCCCTAACCCCGCCCCTAAACCTACCCGTCACTGGGGTTAAGACCAATCATACGATGGCCTACCCCTAACCCCGCCCCTAAACCTACCCGTCACTGGGGTTAAGACCAATCATACGATGGCCTACCCCTAACCCTGCCCCTAAACCTACCCGTCACTGGGGTTAAGACCAATCAGGGATGACTATACGGGATTAAAAGACACGTGTGGTCCGGATAACCGTATAGTTCCCATATCACATTGTTATTTTATAATGCTATCATATTCTGTCCAGGCAATTAGCTTACTGCGAAAATAGAAAAGCCTGACAAGCTAAATACCTTGTATTGTGGTATTCCGCCATGTTTATCAGTGACACGCCCACAACTCGTAAAGATCGGGGCTTAGAGAAAATCCCGAGCTTTCCACTGGTATTTACACATTGTGGTGGCGTTCGAGTTCGTTCAACTCTGTAAATACGATCTATACGAGATGACTTGAACGCACCATATGTCATTAACGAGACCAGAACATGTGACTCTGTGAGGAGAGTGCTTTTAAGCTGAATGATAATCAGTGATGATGGGTGATGACAGGTGACGGTGATCAGTGATTGGGAAGGAGGTGCAGGTGTGGGCCAAGGAGGATGTTGGGGGATCTGGATGAGGGAGCTGGATGGTTAACTGGTGACTGTGACAGTATGGTGCTGTTTGTACTAATTGTTTTGAGAAATGCACTTGCAAATCTTAAGGATGATTCAAGAAATGTACCAAAGCGACTGAGAAAAAAATGTAATAGCATAAAGAACACAAGAGGAAACACTGATGAGTGTGATTGGCTCTTTCTTCTGTTCCCCATGTGTGAAATATAGACATGATCAGAGAGGAGGGACTCAGAGTTCACAGATCTGACATGATCTCATCGTGTCTGAAAGAGACTGAGGATGAAGCGATTCAGTCTGACTCCTCTCACAGTGAACAGTTGTACAATGGATCTTCTTTCAGTTATTCTGTTCTGTGCCTCAGTCGGTAAGATAGATAGATAGATGGATAGATAGATGGATGGATGGATAGATAGATATCATTTTGTTTTGTTTGTTAAACATATTCTTAAAAACATCTCACTAAAAACGTACAAATGCATCTTTTCTGTTTCAGCTGCTGTATTTGGAAATGTCATCAAACCAATCCAAAAAGATGTTTTCGCTGAGGAGGATTCAAGTGTTACATTATCCTGTAGTTTTTCTGCCTCTGGAACTCAAGATTATCTCCACTGGTATCGTCAGTATGGAAGATCAAAACCTGAATTTATTGTACTCACCTTTGGAAGTGCAAAAGAAGCTCAGGTGTCAGATGTAGATTCAAGATTCACTGTTGAAGTCGAAAAAAGGGAACTAAACCATGTGTATCTGGAGATCTCCTCTGCTGAAGTGTCAGACTCTGCTCTGTATTACTGCGCTCTGAGGCCCACAGTGACAGGAAACACATCAGCTCTATACAAAAACCTGTTACAATGAGAGACAAGGAAAAACACAGACAGAGATGAAGATAGATAGATAGATATAAACTGCAACTGACAATTACAGTATTATGTCAGAAAAGTAATAGAACTCACATCTCACATAAGTCTCATGTGCAATATATTGTGCAGGTACAGTACATGTTTGCCACAGGATGGCAGTGTTCACACACATTCACACGGATAGACTGCAGTTTCACATCTTATATAAGAGAAGATAGTAATTTATACTATAATATTATTTTATAGATTTATATTGTACAAAGTATATTGAATTGATACTTAGCTATATAAAAAAAACATGACCCTATAAAAATGACAAATTTTTCATATTTTCATTAGTTAATATGTCCATGCTTATGATATAAGAAAATTAGACAGAGCAAAAAACAGCCATTAAATATTTGAGCTATTTTGCCTTAATAAATAAAGAACTTTGGTATAAAGGTCAGTTTAGCGAATGCTGTGTATTTCACTGGCCAATAGATGGACTTTATTGTGACACTATTGTATTGAGTAGATCCTTTGAGTAATTTTTGTAGAAATTCAAATACACTCTGCATCATCATCATCACTTTCATGTTATACACACAATGAGACAGCTGACCTCCATCAACACAGTTTAAATAACTTGCTTCTCATGTTAAATTTGTTGTAAATCTTCAAACATCTTTCTATAGGCTACAAAAAATTCTCTAAATAAAATACAAATTGTGTAGTTATAGTTAAATGACAATCATAAACAGCAGCAGGAAGTTCAGTGAGGAGGAAGTTCCTGTGTGTGTTTCTGTGTGATCTTCAGTGACTTACAGCTCAGAGAACTGAGAGCCTCAACAGAGAACTGATCTGATCTGATTCAACATGGACAGATGCCTCACACTTATTCTCATTGTGGGAACAGGTATGACTTATTAAATAATTAATGAAATTCTGTACATAAATTTACTTTGTTTTTAATTCTCAAACCCCAAAAGCTAAATTTATTTTACTTTAGTAATTTGGATTCCTGTAAAACATAATTTGAAATGTGTTTGCAAAAGTATTTTGTCAATTTTGCTTTCACAAATGAAAAATATGTTTTTCATTGTTGACAGGTTTGGTGACTGGAGACAACATTGAGCCAGATAAAGGCACAGAAAAAAACTCTAAAGAAGCAGAAACTGTCAAGCTGAGCTGCTCATATAGTACAAGTAGTGAATATGTTTATCTTTACTGGTACAGACAGTATCTAAACAAAGAACCACAGTATTTATTATACAAAGGTGCACGATCCCGGAGTGCTTTTGAAGACACCTCTGACCCTCGGTTTCAGTCGACTACATCACGAACATCCACTGAACTCACTATTACTGATGTACGTCTGTCAGATTCAGCTCTCTATTATTGTGCTCTGAGAGTTGGAGCCCAGTGATACAAAACATGAAACATATCGTACAAAAACCTGAAGCTCTTTTCACTTTGAACGAATAGTGAAAACCACAATCAAAACCTCAATCTAATGTAATAAAATATGTGGTAACAGTAACACCTGTGCGAGGTTGAATTATAAAACTTCAAAGAAACAACAAAATGTTCAGGATCTCCCGTTTCATGAAGTTCCTTTCAGAGCACATCTTAATTTCTACTTCTTTAATTACATTTCAATCATTATCATTATGATTACTTTGACAAAACTTTTAGTTAACATTTGGTTTACATAAACAATAGGCTACTATTACTATAAAGGCATTTATGCATTTATCAGTTTTGCCTGGATTTACTTTTATTATGTTTGTTTGAATAAATGTTTTGCTGCATTTGGATCCCACTCTTGTGCCTCTGAAACAGCCATCATTACAATATAATTCAAACTTCTCCGCAGAAAATGCAAAACCACGTGTTTTCTACATTCATGTGTGACCATATTTTAAAAATTAAAATTAATATATACATATTTTTAGTACAGTTCAAAAGTTAAAAAAGGTAAAAACTTTAAAAGTCAAACAGGAGCTGCCATCACTTTGTAATCTACAAAAACAAGACATTTCAGAAGTTGGCCACAGTGTGGCGTAATCTGTGATGTTGGTGGGAAATATTAATTTAAGATCCCAATGTGTGTAATGCCTGCAAACATTTGTGCACTGGAATATTTATTAGACTGTTATAATCTGTTAATCTGCAGTTCTCGGCATGTAACAACTGTTTCAAGCGCCGGTTTCAGTTACTCAGATTAGCGGACTGATATACAGCCTTGCTGGATGATAGTACATATTACATACATACAAATATTAGACTGATGCAGAATGCCACGAATAACCAATCAGAATCAAGCTTTCTGAAGCGCAGTGTAAGATACTGTATTATCATTTTCAGTGAATAAAGTGATATAAGCTGATCAAATACATGGATACATCCTGAGATTCATTACATAGCCTATACAAAAAATAAGTTATAGTATTTCATATTACATAATCTACAGTCGTCATTGGCTAATACTGTAGCACAGGCTCCTCCCAGCTGTCAAATCAAATGACTTGAATGTATTGCTGCTTTGACAGATGCAGAAAGAGGATCACAAAATCTTTGCATTTAGGCTATAGTTGATCATTTCAATTGTGTATGATGGCACTCTGGAGAATTGCCATTGTGATCATATTTGTACATATCTGGGGTGAGTAGCACTATCAAACAATGATTCTTTTCTAGCTTATATTTAATTTTCCTTATGTGTCTATGTGCACATTTCTTGCAGACAATGGGTGAAATTTTTATTCATATTGTTTCAATTCTATTTCAGGATGTAATTCTCAAGACAAAGTTGATCAGCATACAACGATTCAATCTGCTGTTGAAGGTGATGATGTAACAATCAACTGTACATACCAGACTGCTTACACAAACCCGACTCTCTTCTGGTACCAGCAGAAAGGAAATGGAATCCTCAAGTACATGCTAAATAAATTCTCTAAAACCGGAGAAAATGAGGATGAATTCAAGGAGAGATTTCAAGCAAATCTCAGCAAAACTTCAGTTCCTCTGACAATCCAGGATGTGTGTGTGTCTGACTCTGCTGTGTATTACTGCGCTCTGAAGCCCACTGTGACTCAAACACACTCAACACTCATACAAAAACCCTCACAGTGCAACGGCATAAATTACATCATTAGGCAATTTATATTAAATTATATACGCTTAGCCTATGATTTCATGTTTAGAAACCTTTTTATCCATAAATATATTCTTTTTTATTTAAAAGTTTACATTCAGTTTATTATCTAATTTTGCATTAGTTATATTTACATTTGCATTAGTCTTCTCGGTTCGTTTCAATTGATTTCATATTGCTCCTACCATTAAAACAATATGAAACGCCATGAACATGGTTATTGTTAAAATCTATTTTGTGAAGATGTGCATGCGTGGAAAGCTATGACAGACCAGAAGAGGGCGATATACACTTAACATTGGCATTTAATGATGCTTTTGTCCTTCTTTAAAGAGTTAAAATATGAGTTTGGTTAAATTTTTAATAATTGTATCAAATGATTCTAATTTGCAACTGTAATAAATGATGACTATAATGTATTGTAGGTGAAACCCATAGGGCTTTATTACAATAACCAGCAGTAGGCTATAGGCCTACATAAAAATCACCATATTGAAGAAGAGAATCTTTATGATTAGATTTAAAAAGCTTTGATAAAAAAAAAAAAGAAGTCTACATCACAACATTATAGTATGGTTGTGGTATATTATGTACCGGTATATACTTCAGTGTTCATTATCTAATGTTCTCTTCTCATCTCTTACACTGACAGATAGGAGGAGCCTGTGAGATCTGATATAGAGCAAAGCAAACTAACTTTCTTCCTACAGTGCAAACATGACGATTATTTGTGTTCTGCTTCTGCTAATGTTGATAAAAAGTAAGAGAAATTTACTGATTCCTGATTTACTGAAATTTTTATATTTACTGCTTTCTTGTTTTTTTTTACCATGTTTGGAGTTTTAATATTGCTTGAAACTTTTTAAACTGACTTATACATCAGCATGATTCTTTCTTTGTGTAAGTTTGATAAAAAAAAAAGTTTAATGGTTGTCTTGCAGGAGAGACGTTTGCACAGTCAATAACACCGCTGGAAAACAATCTGCTTAAATCTGAAGGAGAAAAAGTCACTCTGTCCTGTAAATATGAAGGAGCTTACCCTGAAGGAGCTTATTTATTTGAAATACCCTGCACTGGTATCGTCAGTATCTGGGATCCAAACCAGAGTTCCT
Organism: Phoxinus phoxinus; assembly: GCF_949152265.1. NCBI lineage: Eukaryota > Metazoa > Chordata > Actinopteri > Cypriniformes > Leuciscidae > Phoxinus > Phoxinus phoxinus. The sequence goes on along the minus strand of NC_136880.1, from coordinate 32,000,827 downwards.
CGCATTCATTTTTCCACATGGAGCCACAAGTGACCCTCTTCCTCCTCGTCTTTTACCTAAAGTCGATAAAAACAACAATCTTGTGAGCCTGGAGATCTTGAATGCTGAAGTATCAGACTCTGCGCTGCACTACTGCGCACTGACGCCCACAGTGACAGGAAACACATCTACACTGTACAAAAACAATCTCAACAATAAAACCATATCCTCATAAACTGAAGTTTCAGAAAAGAGCCAGTGCATCACAAAACACTTACAATATCATACAGCAGTTCAGACAGTGGTGGTATGTAGAAAGAAAAGTAGCTGACAGTAATGCATCTAAACATCTAATGCAAAAAAAAAAAGTAATAAAGAAATGCATAAATACGTGAATTGATAAATAGATATGAGAAAGCACTAGCCGTGAAAGTGATGTTACAGTAATAATAAAAATAAAATAAGTTAATTTGGTAACAGACTTACTGGTAACAGACCTCACAGACAGTCACATGTTGATATGCAATAATCCAATCATTATTTACTAGCGCCATTTCTTTTGATCTATTCCCTCCAGATCCAAAACAGTAAAAACCATAAACCAGTAATAATGCAGATGTTAATATGTAATTGCAATCCATGTGCAACCTGCTTTAAAGAAGTAAAAAAAAAACATAAAAAAAATCATGAAATAACAAAGAAACCACAAAGACAAATGGGAAGAGCAATTATTTTTTAAATACGTTGAAAATGTATATTACAGCAGACAGATGTAAATCATACAAGTCTTTTCTAATGATAAATCAGATGATGCTGAAGATCTAAACAGTAGAAGCTCCTCCTATAAAGTTTTTAGGTCTACTAGAGATGTCAAAACAAGAAGAGGCTCAGACCTCTTCAGTATATTTTTTATGACTTTGGAGATTGGAAAACACAACAGACATAATGACATACTGGCAAAGGGTGGTTATCTTTCTATTCACATATTTGTGGGGT